>NW_022103918.1:3136075-3139239 GCF_000313985.2 Echinops telfairi | reverse complement strand
CTTTTACAAACACTGATATAGAGAATACATAGAACCATAGGGCCGAAGGAACCGGAAAGATAGAAACAAACACTTGAGAAACAAAGAGCCTAGAATTTAATCCTAAAGGCACCAGGAGGAAACCTAGAGAGATTAAGCCCTACAAAGTGTGGTGTCAAAGATATGAGAGGAGGATGTTTCAGGATAAATTTTATACAACTAATAAGTCAAAGATAATTCCGAATAATAGAGCAATTGCTTTGTGCAACTAGATGAATAGTAAAACCAGGTGCTAAGAAATGGAGCAAAAGAGGAGACGCAGGTTTGGGATATTTTGAACTTCTATAGGTCTGTTTATGAAGAGCTTATCCCCAAGCCTATTGCTTATAAAGTTCCTAATACTTCGTCCTAAATTAAGCTGTATTTATTTTAAATAACTAAAAGTTGAGAACTGGGAGCTGCCATTTTGTTTGTGTTTGCGAGTTGAAAATAAACAGGAGAGAGGTGATTATATCCAATGAAAAATAATGACTAAAACATTTTCAGAAAATTTTGATTAGTTGGCAGAAGGGAGAAGGAAGGAGCATCCACAGAATAGGGAAAAAAAGAAATTAGCATTTAAGTAGCTATGTAGCAGATAGAGTGCTAACTGCTTTCTATTTATTAGTTAGATTAAATCCACAGAGAGATGAGTAATATGATATTTTTTATAAAATAGAAAATGAGAAACTAGTGAAATTAGTACTAGTTCATATCATGTTTTTGGTAAGTGAGGGAACAGGAATTTGTACCAAGACCTGTTTGACTTTAAAACCTCGGCTCAATTTGTGTTGTATTGTTGCCAAGAATGGTCAGGAATGGCAATGACAGAGATTACTCATGTGTCAACTATTTCTAACAAAATAGGAAGGTTTAAAGCAAAGATCATGATCTCTAATTTATACGTACCGTCATAATACCTATTATTTCACTGAGAAAATAGTGCATTTTGATTTATATGAGGGCAAATGAAATGTGTTTCTATAAAATAATAAAAACATTTTTAAACAAAGTATTAAAATATAAAGCTATTGTTTCTTAATATACTTTCTGTTAAAGTCCATACTGTTCTGAAGGTCTCCATTTCTCAAACGCTTCTGATAAGAATTCTGTGTTCTTCAGTGTTTGCCGCATCAAAATGACAGTGTTAACATCCCTAGGGATACACATAGTGGTCCTTTTCAATAGTTTTTAAGTTTGGGAAGCAAAATGAAGTCTGATGGGGCAAGATCAGGGCTGGAGGGTAGATGAGGTAAGGTTTCCTAAATTCTCATAGGATGTGTAATAATATTTTCTTTTCAAATAATGCCAGACTAGTTCCAAGGAATGGGAGATTAAAAATGTCCTAAATATTACATTCTTCCAAGATGCTATTCTGCTCCATTTACCCACCTACCCATCCCCCACTTCTCCCTTCAATATATCAAATCCCTGAGTTCTAGGATTTGCTGCAATGCCCACAAAAACTCACAGAACCTTAAGGAAATGTGTCAAGTGGTTGTGAGTGTCGTTCAGAGGCAACTTTGAAGGTTAGGCAAAGGTGAGCCAAGTGTAGGGGCCCAGAGTTAGGGGCCAAAAAATTCCCAAAAGTCATAACACATCTTCTTGCTTCTGCCAAAGTTCATTAAGGAGATAGAGGTGTGGATTTTTCAGGTGATACACTGCAGAACTCTAAAGTGATAGCAGCAGTTATACTTCATCCAATGAAAACGAAGGATGATCTCTTAAGTCACTCCCTCTAGTAAAGTACTCTTAAAGATACCCCCAAGGAACCAAAGAATTTGACTTGGCTTACACCCTCTAGTGAAGTCAGGTCTTAAGGTCATGCTAAATTCTGTCTATTAGAAATAGAAAACATCCTCCAAAATGGGATTATAGCCCCAGGCATGGAGTCGGGAATTATAATATCTCACCTAAGGAATTATGGCTAGAAGGGCTGTATTAACTGATTACAACTTAAAAAGGCCCTTGCTACCTTCAAAAATGAACAGGTGTATTTTCATGATGGAAAACAATTTCTTAGTGCAACTTTCTGAGTTTTTTTCTTCACTGATGTAGTTTCTAAGTTTCTTAAAATTTCTTCATAATAAACCCCATGATGGTCTGGTGTACCCTGAGAAAATCTATTAAGATTATGCCTTTGAAATCACAAAGACAGTCAAAGAATCTTCTGTAATATTTCTTTGCCTTAAGTCTAACTGGCCCAGCAGGTCTCCCCCACAGTCACTCTTTTGACTGGACTGTGCTCTCTGGATCAGATTGGTAAGGCCAAGGCTTGTACCTCGTTATGATTAATTTCATAAAATCATCTTCATTACCTTCCATCTTGTTTGCTTGTTTTTAAATAGAACGATCAGTTCTTTGGACTAGCAATTCTTTTGACACCCATCTAGCTGAAAGTTTGCTGAGACCAAGATGTTTGCTTAAAGTTGAAAATACTGAGCCATGTGAGATCCCAACAGTAGTAACCAGCATATCTCTTGTTGTTCTATGGCTCGTTGCCACCAGTTCTTCAGGACTTCATCCAGTTTATTCACTGAGGTTGATGGTCTTCCCTCTCTTGGCTCTTCTTTGATGACTTTCTAATTAAAAAAATAAATACACTGATGCATCTAAAAAATAGTTATCTAAGGGGGTTCAGAGGATGGCATTCCTATAAACTTTGCAAAGCTTCAATTATTTGGGTAGATGACCAATTGGGTTTTTTGTTTTTTATTTTTTATTAAATACTTTTATTGAAGCCCTGACATCTCTTATTACAATCCGTATATGCCTCCAGTGTGTCAAGCACATTTGCATATATGCCACCGTCATAATTTTCGAAGCGTTCTCTTCCCACTTGATCCCCTGATATCAGCTACCCATATCTTCCCCCTCCCTCCCCAACCTGCTCTCCCTTGATAAGTTGTAGATTATTTTTTCCATATCTTACATTGTCCTCCATCGCCCCTCATCCACTTTTGGGTTATTCGTCCCCCTGGAAGAGGGTTCTAGTTTGATCCTTGTGATCGATTCCCTCTTCCTCCCCCCACCCTTACCTAATCCTCCTCGTATCTCTACTCTCCTTGTTGGCCCTGAGGGGTTTATCTATCCTGGATTCCCTGTGTTGTGGGCTCTTATCTGTAGCAGTGTGCATGCTCTGGTCT
>NW_022103918.1:3111227-3128303 GCF_000313985.2 Echinops telfairi | reverse complement strand
ATATATACTTTGTATAATATTGAGGGATTTTTGTTCTATTTCTATCTTCTTCAGTTTCTTAAACAGGAATGGGTGTTGTCAAATGCTTTTTCCACATCTATCGATATTATCATGTGCTTCTTATAATTTTTCCAGTCAATGTGGTAAATAATACTAATGGTCTTTCGTATGTTGAACCACCCCTGCATCCCTGGTATGAATCACACTTGGTCATAATGAATTATTTTTTAATATGCTTTTTTATTATATTGGCCAGTATTTTTTTTAAGGATTTTTGCATCGATGTTCATTAGGGATACTGGTCTGTAATTCACAATGCTTGGTATCCTTGTTCGCTTTAGGTATCAGAATTATACTAGCTTCATATAAAGAGTTTGGGCGTTTTCCATGTTCTGGAAGAGTTTTGTAGGAGTGGTGTTGGTTCTTCCCTGATTGCTTGGTGGAATTCTCCAGGGAAGCCATCTGGTCCGAGGGATTTTTTTGTAGGTAATCCCTTGATATCCTAGTCTATTTCTTCCATTGTTATGGACTTGTTGAGATTCTTGACATCCATCAGGGATAGTCTAGGGAGGGACCGTTTTTCCAACTATTTGTCTATGTCTTCCAAGTTGTTGAATTCGTTAGAGTACATGCCTTCATAGTATTGTGTAATTATCCTTTGGATTTCATTAGGGTCCATTGCAATGTCCCTTGTTTCATCCCTCATCCTTGCCATTGAAATTTGTTCCTTCCTTTCTTTGATTAGGTTTGCCAGCACTCTGTCAATTCTGTTTATCCGTTCAAAGAACCAATTTTTAGCAGCATTTTTTATGTGATGGTATCTTATTTGCTCTCAGTGAATGTTGATCTTCTGCCCATACTGGGTCAGCAAGGATTCTTAAAGGGTTAAATTTCATCTTATGTATTCTTTGAGTTTTTCCTTGTCTGGGAAGACTCTTACTTCTCCATATATCTTAATAGATAATTTGGCTAAGTATAGTATACTTGGGTTTGCATTATTTTCCTTGAATTTTTGGAATATGTTTCTCCATTCCCTCCTCTTTGTCATTGTATCAGCTGATAGGTCTGAACATATTCGTATTTGGGTACCTTTATAAGTGACTATATGCTTTTCTCTAGCTGCTCTTATGATCTTCTCCTCTTGCTCATATATTTGGTTAATTTAACTATTATGTGTCTTGGTGACTTCTTCTTTGAGGCTGGTGTTCTTTCAGCCTCCTCAATAGTGGCCTGATTTTCATTTGTTAAGCTGGGGAAGCTTCTCTCTAAGAATTCCCTCGCTATTTTCACTGTTGACACACTCAATGTGCTTGGAGTTCCTCAGGTGGCATGTGGTGTTCTCCTCTGTAACTGGAATGCTGTGGAGGGTGTGTGGGTGTACCTTCCTTTGTGTAGAGCACCATAGATGGCAGGCAGAATTACCCTAGTTGAAGAGATCACTGTGGAGATTGGACAGATGTTCCTACAGCAGTGTGGAGCCCCACTGATGGTGGGCAGCAGTTCCCCAGCCACTGGTAGGGCTTTAGGGTGTAGGCTGGAGTTCCCCCAGCCATTTAAGGTGAGATTCCCTAGCCACTTGGGGTATGGTGGGGGATAGGTATGATTTCCCCAGCTGCATGTAAAGCCAACAAGTGCAGGTGGGAACTTCCTCAACTGGGCTGTCAGCGTTGCCCTAGGCAGAGGGGAGTGGCTTGGAGGCTGGTAGTGGCTTTTGAAAGAAGAGAGAGAGAGAAGAGAAAAAAAAAGGGAGAAAGGAGAAGCAAAAACAAGAGAAAAATTTTAAAACAAAGTAACACACACACACACAAACGCAAAGAAAAATCAAAAGTAAAACAGTAAAAAAATGAAAACAACACAAAAGGAAAACTGAATCTGCTGAGACTGTTGCAGCAAAGAGAGAAGATATAGAAGAAAGGGGGGGAAGAACCAAATGAGAAAGAAGAAGAAAAGAAATTTAAAAAGTGAAGGGATAACAATAGATAAAGAGATAGCTGAGCCCCATGCCATGCTGTGTGTAGCACTGCCTCGTGCCATGTGCAGCACTGTCCCAGGGGCAGGCTGGAACATTTCTCACTGAGTGGGAATTGTTGCCCTAGGCAGAGCATAGTAGGCTGGAAACCAGTAGTGGCATGTGGAAGGAAGAGAGGGAGAGGAGAGAAACTGAAAAGAAGAAATAAAGAAATAGAAAATAAGAGGGAGAAGAAAGAAAGAAAAAGAAAAGAAAAAGAAGGGGGTAAACCACAACTGTGCTCACTAAGATTGACAGTGGTGAGAAAGAGAAAAGAAAGGGAGAAGAAAAAATAAAGTGTAAAGAGATAGCTGATCCCTGATCATCTGAACGTGGGGTTGGAGGGCTTAAAACCTGCTCCCAAGGTGGAAGGTTGGTTTGCCCCTTTAGTACAGGACCCCGCCAGTGCTGGGAGGAATTGCCCTAGTTGGCAAGATCCTTTTAGAGGCAGACTGAAGTTTCCTCAGCAACACAGAGCACTGTAGAGGGCTGTCACAGCTGCCTGTGTGGTGTGGAGCGCTCCCTCAGAGGGCAGGCTGGAGTTCCTCCTGCTATTTGGGTTGAGTTGTCCTAGGTGGAAGGTAGTAACATGGAAGCCAGCAGTGGCATATGAAAGGAAAGAGAGGGAGTAAAGAGGAAAAAGAGAGAAAAACGAGAAAAATAAAAGAAAAAGAGGAAAAAAACAAAACTGGGCCATTGAGACCGACTGTGGTGGGAAAGATAGAAGGGCGAGAAAATAGAGAAGAAAAAGAACAGCAAGTAAGGAAATAACTGAGGCTTGATCCCCTGACCATGTGGCTGGAGGTGTTCCAACCCTGCCTCCAGGCAGTGGGGTGGTATGCCCCCTTTGTGTAGGGTCCCACAGATGCTGGGCAGAATTACCTTCAAAGGCAAGATCACAGCAGAGGCCAGGCAGTGGTTCCCATAGCAGTGTTGAGTGCTAGATTTCACTGTCACTGGTATAGCTGCCTTGTGCTGGATGCAGCACTGAAGTGTGTGTGGCGGCGGGGGGTGGGGGTGGGGGGGGACTGGGGGCTGTGTTCATTAATGTAGGGCCCCAGGACAGGCAGGACCTCCCCAGCTGTGTGTAGGATCATTGAGAGTGGAGCTGGGCCTTTCCTAGCTTGCGCCAGGACCACTGATGCCCTAATAGCTCAGAGGTTTGTTGCACCCTGACTCCTAACCCCTGGCCAGCTGGAATTGAAGTGATTTTGAAATGGAGGTATGCTGCAAGGGGTCTTTGTTATGTTGGTAGCCTCTGTGCTCTGTAGCTAACTTCTGGCCTTCCTTACCAAGGGCTCCCTTATTATGCTAATGTATTTTAAAGGACTCTTTCTACCAGTTCCCTTGGAGTTAAACAATGAGCCTGGGTTTTGTGGTTCTTATCAAGAAAAACTTTTTTCTCTTTTTTACATTGTGCTTATGGAGTGCCCTGATTTGGGGGCTGTCACATTGACCCCCAGAGGAGGAGCTCCAGCTTATCAGAGAGGTTGTTTTCTTCTCTGCCAACTCGAACTGAATTCACCCCCTGGACTATGATTATCCGTTTATTCTCTGCCACACTGCGACCTGACTCAGGTAAATTTCCTTACTTCTTTTCAATTGCCCCAAATCTATGGCTACCCACCAACCCTGATCCCGAGGCTAAGAGCTCAAGGCAGCTAACAACGCAGAGAGCTCTGGTTGGGGGTCCTGTGATTAGCTTTAGAGGTTTTCCTCATGTCTGGGATTGCATCCCATTTAGGGCATCAGCCTGGGGAAATCGCTACTCACTGCCAAACTAGGGTGCATGTAGCTGCTCAGCTGGAACCCACAAGCCCAGCACACCAAACCTAGAGTGATTTAGTGCCTTCTCAGTTAGCTTTGTGAGTGGAAATCAAAAAAGCAAGGTTCAGGACAGATCCTAGTACCCTGATTCTAATTTCAGGACTCTGCTTCCTGAAAGTCTCCTTCACCTTGCCTCCCAATTTCTAGTCTGGCAGCAGGAGCTCTGAGAGGGTGAATCAAACTAGACACCATCTTCTTCTGTCTCCCCCTGACCAATTTATTCTTAATAAGAATTTGATATAGCCCTTGGCCTCAGTTTTTTCCCAATGACACAAAATCATTTCAAAGTCTCCCAAACAACACTAAAAAATAAATAAGTAAACTGACTGCCATGGAGTCAACTCTGACTCATAGCAATTCTTTAGGACAGAGGACAACAGCCCCTATGAGTTACCTACACCTTATTTTCAGGCTCCCATCCAGTTATTTGCTGGAAGTTACAAAGACTTGGGGCAGAAGAGCTATACAAATAGTACAACTGCAGCACTCTTGGTACCCATCTCCTGGGCCTAGAAGGTTCTCAGTGATGAAACCATTGTCCAAAGGATATACTCTGCTACAAACTCTTCTTTCTTGTTGCTACTGAGGGCCTACTGTTCTCTGCACACTTGCTTCATCTCTTTTATATCAAAAGTAATTGATTAAAGATACAACCTAATCCTGCAGAATATATCCTCCCTCATTATTATAATTGTCACTAATCCTATATCATTAACATTATTGAGAATGGGATTTATAAAATGTAGATCACAACACATCACAAAATTTGTGGGAGCTATACCATAATGAGAAATATGGTCTGACCAAATTGGCCCATGTTTGGAAGGTGGGAGAGGAAGAGAACAATTTAATCCATAAGTCATGTCTTTACTTTGGGAACCAACAACAACAAAAAGTCCATTCTAGTAAAGGTTATTGAAGGTTGGGGCAAATCATGCTTAAAATAGTCTCAAAATTACAACAGCCTTTCTTAGAATAAGACACTGCATTTGGATTTTGAGTATGTGATACTGTTGAAAACTCATTTTATTTCTTTATGGATTGATAAATGATATTCAAATAGGCACTTTGGTGAATTATCATGGCACATGGCCAGGAGAAAGATTAGGTAGAAGTATACATGATTTTATAGTTACCAATATAAAAAAATACAAGTTGTCCTGCATGCACAGTGATTCATTTACTGAACTGAAATCAAGATACCCCACCCCCTAGACAAATGCCAAATTGTTCCTAGATGGTTGAAACCTATAAATAGATTTCACTCACTTGAATTCAAGTAAGTGACTAGGATATACCTGTCAGAGGATCAGTAGGTCTCCATCATTTGGATAAAGAGCAGTTAAAATAGAAAACATATGAAAACTTAATATCTTTTTGAGGTGATCATATAATTGTTGTGCCTTCAAGTCACTTTGGACTCATAGTGACCCTCTGGGACAGGGTAAAACTGCTCCGAGATGTTTCTTAGATTGTAAACTTCACAGGAAGGAGGCCTGCCTGTTTGTGGTGTAGCTATTGGATGCACAAAAAAGAAAAGAAAAGAAAAAGGAGCAAAAAAGGCCACTGAACCCACTAGCTGTCTTGTGGGAGAAAAGGCCTGGTGATCTATTCCTGAAAAGATTACAGCCTAGAAACTCCTATGGGGCAGTTCTAGTCTATCCTGTAGGGTTGTTGTTTGAGCTCGAATTGACTTGACAGTTGACAACAACGTACGCATGGGGGAAGATCATTATTTCAGTTCTCCCACTGAGCAGTTGGTGAGTTTGAAGCATCTATCTTTCACTTAGTAATTGAATTCCTTAACTATTTTGACACCCCCCACCTTGATCATATAGTCAATAGTCCATTTGCAAATGCTAGTTAAAATTTTTTAATTGATTTAATTTGTTTTTAAATTCTGAATGGTTCCATTTTTAAATAATGCCAAATCATTGGTAAAGCTTTAAACAGATCAGAGGCAAATGTTCTCCATGCAATACAAAACAAGGGGAGCAAATAGTGTAATTGTGTTCATGACTGGGTTTGAAAGGCAGCAATATCAAAGGATAATAAGCTTCACAGTGTCTCCTTCGACTGTATCTACATCTTGTCTTTGTCAAATAGAGGTTTGTTTGTTTTTCTAATAACCAGAAAGAGGCTCTTTCAGAGAAAATAAATAAGTAAATCCCCATCCACATTTATCCAGAAACTACATTTGTTACATAGGCAATGTTTAGTCTATTTATATATTTATTCACCACTATTCACTTGTGGTTTTGAATCTAATCTGGCCATAAACTTTCCAACTGAACTTCTGTTCTGATTAGAAGTAATAGCAATGTGTTTATTAAAGTCAGTAAATCTGTGATTCAAAAAGGCACCTTACTAAAGGGTCAGGATTTTTATATTAAGAAAGAATGTCTGAAAACATGGAAGAAATGTTACTCTTTGGGCAAAGGTAATCTATTGCTGTGAAAATCAGACATTAATAATTCATTTTTCATAGAGTTTGTACTTATGGCTATTGGAATGCCATAAAGGTCTGACGGGCCTACTAGGGTGGGTAGGGGCATACTGTGCCTACCTGAGACACACTTTACAGTTAACTGACCCTTCCTTCATACAAGTGTGCAGAAAGTGACCCTTAAATCATGGCACTAAATTCCCTCCTACTTAAAATAACTCTGCATTAATATTGACCATTTCTTCCATTTGTTGAAGGGCCCATATTGAATTAATGAAATCAAGCAGACAGGTATAAGGATTGGAATAGCCATAATTCATGACTGTGTACAAGAAAAAGGAAAATATTTCCAGAGTATGCCACATTTGGGCATATATTCAACCACATATTCAACCTTCAAAAACATAAATTCATTATTATGATAGGTGTTTGGGTCCAAAGACTAGTTAGTCCTGAGCCTCTGAAAACTCTCTCTCCAGTGGATGGGTTCATCACGTGGGAGACCATTATGAGGAAGGAGGACAGAATAGGGTTCTGTAAAGGCAAACACAGGGCATTCTTTGAACAAAAATGCAGGGAGTGTCTCACTTGTGAAGGCCAATAAGAGGCTATTCAAGCCAAGCTCAGGAAATATGGATGTGTTCTGGGAAGAGAATTGGCATTCAGAAGGACGGATGGTGCAAGGAAAGGCTAGCTAACTAAAAAGACTGAAAAGAAAAGCAACGTGTTCTTCGGGAGAAGCTAAGCATTGTTCAAAAGCATCAAATGTGAGGCAGGGACAACCAGGCATGAGGAAGAGCATGTCAGCAAGGAACCAATACTAGGAAATTAGGTATAGCATGTTAGAGTTGTTATCCTGGGTGAGATGAGGAGGCATTGTGTATTGCATGTAAGCAATTGCGAAACTTAGTTCTAGTCAAGTAGAGGCAAGGATAGATGATAGCAGTTTTGTCAGAATGTATCATTATTATAGCAAACTAACAGGTGATAGTTCAGTGATCCTCAGTTTAACTTGTGGCCAACGCTTAAAAGAACTAATGCCTAATGTGTATATTATGCATATAATTTGGAAGGAAAACAAAACAAACAAGTAAAAACTTTAGACAATATGTAATTGTGTAAACAAATATTCAAATGTGTACTGATAGTAAATGTTAGATAAATTCCAAAAAATGAAATAAAAATAGAAAAGAGCGAAAAGTTTGGAGCAATTAGAAAAATCTTCTAAATGGACTTAAGTTAACTCATACATATGAACACACAGACACCATCATTTTGTTTCTCTCTTTGTGTTAGATTGCTTAATACCTTTCAAATTTCCTGTTTGATCCCCTACATCCTTCAGGTGCCTTGCTATTTTGTTTGTGACTAATTCTGCCACAGAAAACAGGGCAAAAGGGAAACAACTCTCCTCCTTACAATAAAAACCTCCGTGTGATTCTCTAGTTCTCGATCCATGTCACCGTATCTGGCAGTCTGGTTGAGTCTTCATCAGCTTTGGCTCCTGAGTAGAGCAGAGCTCCTCTCTTCACACACACACACAGAGAGAGAGAGAGAGAGAGAGAGAGAGACTTCCACCACAACACCAAAACTAAAGCTCGTGTGTGGTATAACCAAAAGATTAGCTGTTTGAAACCACCAGCTGTTCTGCAGGAGAAAATGAGGCTTTCTACTCAAGTGAAGAGCCATCGTCTTAGAAAGCCACCCTGGCAGTTCCACCCTGGCCTCTAGGGTCACTGTGAGTCAGAATCATTCAATGGTAGTGAGTTTTTGTCGTCATGAACATATCACTCTTTCTTAATCCCTTTCCCTATTGTCTTTTGCCTTCTCTAGTTTAGACCTCGAGTAATGCTAACCATGAAGCCTCTTCTGCATTACAGATTCTTCCAGTGAGGATGCCACTACTTTCCAAGAATAAAAATGATCCTTGCTAAAATAAAAACAATAATAAGAAGGGGAGAAAAAAATATAACCAAACAATGCTTTGAAAAAAATATTGGAGAAAATATACCAAAATACTAGCAGTAGTCTTCTCTGGGACAGACTTTGGTGATCATTTTCTTACTTAACTATTATGTTTTCCAATTTTTCTAAAATAAACCTGTATTATTTTATAATAAAAGATAAGCCCCCTTACAATTAAATTTTAAAAAAGGTTTGGAGCCTTGCCAATAATTAGTTCCCATGAACACCAAACAGAAATGAAACAGTAAAAGGGAACAGATGAGATTTATCTGATTTTTTTACTCTAAATATATGTGTAAGTTCATATTTTCAACTCTTTCCCAAAATCTGCAATTATTTTCCTATCTTACTGCATGTGATCAAGTACTGCATTATAATATCAACTTTTGATTACAGTCAATTACATTATAATAGTTAAGATATTATTTAGGATCAAGACCAACTTAAAAACAGTGTTGTCTGCATTGTGTTTGATTTTATATCAAGTGAAACATGAATTTTATTTATTTGCTTCATTTTTTTCTCCAATAATTTCCTATATATGTCATTCAAAATCATTCTTTGAATGGGAATCTTTAAATTTACACCCTAATTTCTGAAAGCTAACAAGCAAGCAAAATATTAATAATATGTATTATTTTCATACATAGACAGACAATCCAAATATACCTGTTGATTGATTTTTTTATTTATATGGTTTCATTTTAAAACTTTACAGTTAAGATATAAATATTGCCAAGAAATACCATATATGGTTATTAAGGAAACTTGATTGTTTATTGCTTAATTAAATATTTTATCATTTAATCCCCAAAGTGAATTTTCTTATTTCAGTTTTGAATTAATCATTTAGTAAACTTGAAGAAAATTTCATACAAAACATTTTTAAAAATATGTGTCCTAGTTCTCTAGTGCTCCCTGGGGCGTGACTTTCTCCCTGTGTCAGTACGAGCTGCTCTGAGGGAAGGCACCAGCCTGTGGTCTGCTTTGTGACCTGGCTTCCTTGCGGATCTTCATTTGTCTTGACATTCATCTTCCCATGGGTTTAGGGGGGTTCTCTGAACAGGGATCATAAATCCAAAGGACACATTCCACTCCTAGGTCTTTCTGGGTAATCCTGAGGTCTCTCAATCTCTGATAATTTATTTAATCTCTTATATATTTCAAAATAGATTGTATACTGCCTCATTAACATAAAATAATTTTAATTCTTGCCATCACGTCAGTTCTGGCTCGTGGTGACCCTATAAGACAGAGTAGAATTGCCCCAGTGGGTTTCCAGGACGAAATATTGGCCGGAGTAGAAACTTCATCTTTCTCCTGCTGGAGGTTTCCAACTGCTGTCCTGTGGATAGCAGCCCGACACATAACCCTCAGCAACAGGACTGCCTCGAATTCTGCCTTCTTCATATCAGAGGGTTTATATTTTGCAACAACTTGGAAAATTTCATGGGATCACAAAATGCAAGATAATTACATACTATTGAGAAACAAGGCCTAACCAAGTTGATACATATTCTGAGGCATGCACTTCAGTCAGTAACAGTCTATTTCAGACCTAAAGACGCAGGGTTAATTAAAGTAATAGTATCTCTGATGAAAATGCAGTGCACAGATAATAAAAAGAACATACTATTTTAAGCTTAATTCAGACCTCGATCCTTCTTTCCTCCCTTCCTTCATTCTTTTCTTCCTTCCTTCCTTCCCTTTTTTTGTTTCTTTCTTCCTTTCTTAATCTTCAAAGGTTATTCAATGCTTCTAATGTTTAAGACTTCGATTCTCAACACTAATGGGCCTGCAGACCATGATGTAATTTATGAAACATCACTTTGCCCATTCTTTGATTCAATTTATTTACAGTAATTTCGCGCCCCCCCAAAAAAACCTTGAAAGTAGGACATGTGATAGCTTTGTTTACTAAAGCAGAATATATATTTCATAGGAGAGAATGAGAAGCCCTGTTTTACATTCTTAAATCAAATTTCACCATTTAATTAAGTCAGTAGTGTGGCATCCTAGTGCCAAATATCTCTACAAGAATTCTAAGAATACCAGTAAATTTAATATTAAAATATACATTTCATAAGTTCCTGGGGAACCTAGATCATGTTCACTATAAATATCTTCTTACATAATAGTAGTTCATGAAATAAATAGAATGTGCCAGGGCTGTCATTACTGTCTAATTATTGTTATTCCATTTAGATTTTGTCAAAGATACGAAAAAAATGACAACAATAATAATGGTATGGTGATAAAAAATTCCCAAAGCCCTCTATTTCTCAATTTTAAATATTTTAATAGAGGAAAATGAACAAGCTCATGGTACCTTTAGTAAAAGCCCTCTATTATCCTATCACTCAAAATTGTATTCACATAGACCAGTTCCATACTAGGTATTGTGTTGGGAGCACTAAGTAGAGAGGAATGACTTAGGGGACAAAGTGGCCACAAAATCAATAGTCAAACCTCCATTTCATCTTCTTTTACCATACATTCCTACCCTAGTTTTCTCACTACTCTATGGACCCTCGGTCCGGAATTCAGACCTTATTTTCAAATGGTGGCTTCTCTACTTATTAGCTAGGCGACCTTGGAAACGTATTTGACCTCTCTTAACTTCATTTGCGAAATTGTGATAACAGTAACATTTCTTTCATAGGCCTGTTGTGAGGAACAACTGTAAATAAAAGTAAATTGTTTAGAACATGGCTTGGAATACAATAACTACTCAATAACTACTATTATCATTACTACTAGTAATATTCTTATTGCTATTGTTGTTAGTTGATGATAAAGTTTCTGTGACTCATGGAAACCTTTCATATCATTTTAATGACATCAAGTGAACCACTTATTTGTTTCCAATAGCCCTTTCATCACATTCTTCATTCTCTCCTGATCCATTTTGCATCTACAAGGTGCTAAACCTTGGAGACATAAATATCTATGAAACACATTGACTCTAAGAAACTACCCTAAATAATTTGTACACTTTTAACCGCTTCATACATATCCATCAGAATTGATCTTTTTTTTTTTTAATTTTAAATCATTTTATTAGGGACTCATACAACTCATCACAATCCATACACATATCAATTGTGTAAAGCGCATTTGTACATTCATTGCCCTCATCATTCTCAAAACACTTTCTCTCCACTTAAAGCCCCGGCATTAGGTCCTCATTTTTCCCCTCCCTCCCCGCTCCCCCCTCCCTCATGAGGCCTTGATAGTTTATAAATTGTTATTTTGTCATATCTTGCCCTGTCCGACGTCTCCCTCACCCACTTTTCTGTTGTCCGTCCCCCAGGGAGGAGGTCACATATAGTTCCTTGTAATCGGTTCCCTCTTTCCTACCCACTCTCCCCCTACCCTCCCTGTTTTGCCACTCACACCACTGGTCCTGTAGGGCTCATCTTTTTGCCAGTTCTTTCTTCATCTAAGGAGCCCTAGGGGCATCGTGGCTGTCTGTTAGCAGTTCGCAACTACCGATGTCTGTTTAAACCCACCAACTTGCCCACTGCTCCACCAGACAAAGATGAGGCCACATCAAGACAACCCAGCTGCTACTCACCTTTGGATACCACATTTAGAAGTAAACTCTGGTCCATTTTCAGTGCAAGAAAAACAAGGCCACTTTTAGCATGTGGCTGGATATCACATCTTATTAAAAATGAATACCATAGTGGACTCCAATCCCCTTCACACACTCTGCTTGGAGACTTGTGCTGCACACTCAAAAGGAAAATAAATTGTATAAAGAGAATAGAGGAGAAAAAAGCATTGCCTCTAAGTAAATATGCACTGTAAGATTTGTTCACACCTAAGCATTCAGAGTTTAATGATTTCAAGACTCCAAATAAATGGCTAATTTTTCCTGGCAAATGAAATTGAATTATTAAATTATCATGCTGGCGCTAGCCATTTGCAATGGAAGGGAAAGGAAACTGTCTATTTATTTTTGCCCTCAAGGCCATATTATATTTGAATGTTTCCTGCTTAATAGCTGCACCTGCTGGTAAGGACAAAGGATGCACTATAACTTGATTTTGTAAATAACTTACTGCAGTAGGCCCAGACTTTGTGTGGTACCTAATGGGCATGCTGCCTCCTTCTCCTTTGATTGCTGTCCTTTTTATACCATTTTAAAGGAAAGGGCTTACGGTTGTGTGTGCTAGCTTAAATCTGTTTTGTTGTTGTTGTTACTGTTTGAAATTATTTCTGTTGTCATCTCAATGATTGTCAGCTAGCAGTTGGTAAGGTTTGTTTTCTTAGGGTGAGTTTGCTAAGTGAACCTGTCAAGTTGCTCAAATCCACAAGTCAACTTTATTATTTGCAGTGTTAAAGAAATGTAGTCATTCCCTTCCCAAAGTTTGCAGGAGAATAAAAGAACAGTTTTTAGAAATAAAAGGAATAGTTTCTGATCAACCTACGTTTAGATAAATTTTAAATAGAACTTCTTCTTGGGAACAAAATTTAAAGAGAGCAGTTCTTTGTAGCTTTGCATAAGAGGAGTCCAATTTTTCTTTTCAAAAAGAAGGAAAATATGAATTAAGCTTAAATATTGAGCTTATCACCCTTTTGCTTTTAAATCTGTAATGCAGGTGGTACACCAGCCTTGAAAGTGTATTTTATCCTCCATATTCGATCACTTAAAAGCTCAGTCTAGAGACCCCCCAATCAATTGGTTGGTCCTGTATATGAAGAAATGACCCTTGCCATTCTTAATGAATAAAATATCATTTAAACTTGCATTATTATCACAGATGAATATTGCATTCTTTTCTCCCTCGTGTCCATATTTAAAACCATGCAAACTGTTTTTGTGTGACCTTACTTTTCTACTTCAAAATATACCAGCTCTGGCACTAAACAAAGAAAAATGTATTGTGGAGTCTACATTCACAACTTTTGATTGCGTCTTGATGGATCTCTTAATGAAAGAGGGTTGGAAGGCGGGGGATGGGGGCGGGGCGCGATGGCATCCAAGTATTGAGATCTTGGTTACCATGTGACCAGGATCTGGGTAAACAGTGACCATGGTGCTGCTGGGAGGAACACGTTCTCTTTTATTTACTGTTGTTAGTCACCATCACGTTGGTGCTGATTCATGGTCGGCCCATGAGTGCAGGGTAGCAAGGCTTCATAGCTTTCAGGCCTGCACTCTCAGAAGCAGATTAAGGTGGCTTTAGGTGAGTTTGAATTTAAGCGTTTGTGACGCATTGCTGTCTTACTATTTAATGAGGACTCACTTTATGCCAAACACCTTTGTGTATGCTCTTGGATGCCCCTAAACCCATACGCATGTCTTGCATTCTTGAGAAGAAAAAACTTTAAAACCCCTTGTCGTAATACTCAGTCTGTCACCTCTTGCAATTCCGAATTATTTCATTTTTAATCTATAGGACTAAATTATGACCTTCTTGACCACAGAGGCTCCTCCCTTCATGAGCTCCTCCCTCCATGGGACAGAATATGAGAAGGTTTATTTCAATTGTGTTGGTTTAAAGATGAATTTATTAATGCAAAAGGAGTCCTGGTGACACCGTGATCAAGCATCACTTGCAAAATAAAGGCTGTTGGTTCAAATCCACCAGATGCCCCATGGGATATAGGTGTGACAGTCAACGTCCATTAAGATGACAGCTTTGGAAATCCTATGTAACCATGCTGCACTGCCTTATAGGGTTGGCATGAGTTGAAATCAACTTAATGAGTTTAGTTTTGTATGTTCATATACATGTACATATATATGTGTGTGTGTGTGTATGTATGTATCTAGAAAATGTATTTTGAGTAAGAAGTTAATATATTCCCTTTTATTAAAAAATACTGAACCCCAAATATTATGGGTCCTAGGCACTATGCCTATTATGCAAAATAGATGAGTCAGCTCAGTATATCTTTTATTCGCTTCCCAATCTATAACTTTTACCTCAATTCTCTTGCTTGCATGCTGAATTGTCAAACTGGAATAGAACACACTCATACATGTTACTTTGGATTATCAAAATCAAACTCACAATTGTTCCTAAACTGGTTCGACTTATAACTTGTCTTTTTTCATTATTGGCTGTAACCTTTCCCCATTCTTCCAAAAGTAGGAGCGTGGGCATAATCCTGGCTTTCTGCTTGTCCTCATATTTTTTATTGATTATCCAATTTGAACAAACTCTTTTTTCTTCTATGTGCATAAAATTTCTAGGCATGACCCAATAGAAACTACAGGGTGGGGGTTCTAAATAACTTCCTGATTTCCTTCCTATTTATTCTGAATATTATGTTGAACTAATTTTCCTAAAATGCTTATCACTGAAAAGTTTTCATTTGCAAGAATATCTAATATAAACAACATAAAACCTATATCATTCTAATTTACTTCCCATTATACTTTGACCTCCTCAACTGCTTTTTCCCAACTCCACAAATTAATTCTTCATTTAATCTGCAGTTTACCTCACCTAACCAATGCAAATCACACTCAACCCCTCCTTGGCTCTGCACCTTGCTCTCTCCCATCCCTCACTGTCCATAGCTTCTCCCAGCTCTCGACCCAGACTCAGTTCTATGTTGTCTAGAAGGCCGTCTAGAAGTTAATATATTCACAAACCTCCATAGTCTACCAGATTTTTGTTGTCCATTATTACTGCTCATATTAACTCATTTTCTGTTTGCTCATTTACAAGATGTTTTTTGTGTCCCCTTTGTTTTCTCTTATATTTTTGGTGTTCTCTACAGTGCTTAGAATAGTACTAATTATATTGTCAAGCCATTAATATTTATTATTAGATTAATTTTAAAACACTGTTTAAATAAAAAGAATTTAAATAGTGAGAGATTATCCATAATATTTGTAGGCAATTACATTACCCATGTAAAATGAAAGTATTACTGCTGGCACTTTTAAAATATACTTATTTATTTTAATGTAATTGTGCCACCTAATTGGTTCTGACTCTAATGACCTGATAAACAACAGAATGCCACTCTGTTTGTCCTGTGGTTTCCTCACCATTGTGTGAGCACATTATTGCAGCCTCAACCTCAACACATCTCCACGTCTTTCTCTTTTTTGCTGACCTTCTACTTTTATCAAGGATGGCGTCCTTCTCCAGGGAGTTATCCCTTCTGATAATATGTACAAAGGACCAGAGGCACAATTTTGCCATCATTGCTTCTAAGCAGCATTCTAGGCATACATTTTCCAAGATAAGTGTATTTTTCCCCCTGGTAATCCATGGCATATTTAATATTCTTTGAGAACACAATGATATTAAGGCATCAACTCCTTTTCAATATTTCTTATTCATTGCCTGGCTTTCACATACAAATGATGCCATTGAAACTACTATGGCTTGGGTCTGGAGCACCTTAGCTCTGAAAGTGACGTCTTTGCTTTTCAATATTTAAATAGATCTTGTGTAGCATATTTGCTCAATGTGATAAGTCATTTGATTTATTGACTGCAGCTTCCATGAGCTTTGATGCAAGTAAAATTAAATTCTTGACTATTCAATCTTTTCTCTGTTTATCATTGTGGTAGTAGGGTGATTTATGTCAACTTGAATTTGTATGAAAGTGTAGGGGTGGAATTCAACCTGTCAATCAGGTCACAACCTGTGTGCCTCTATGAGAGTGTGGTCTTTTTATAAGGAGAAATGTAGAACTTCTCTCTCTCTCTCTCTCTCTCCTCTCTCTCTGCCACTTTGCCTCTGGCCTAGTAGGACTCTGCTTGCCTCCAGATTGACTCCATGTAGGCTACCCAACCCTGAAAGCTGGTGGCGCCCTACCTTATTTCTACTGTCTTTGGTTTCATGTGACTCTACACCCAATGACCTGTGATCTTCCTGCATCCTGCACCACCTTTGAACATCAATGGACTACAGCTACTTGATTCTGAAGAGGGCCCTCGTTTGCATCAAATGTATAGACTTCAGGTGGCTGATCTGAGATACCTTCTTTTTTATTAATCATTTTATTGGGAACTCTTACAGCTCTTATAACATTGTATCAAGCATATTTGTACATATGCTCCCATCATCATTTCCAAAAATTTTTTTACTTGAGTCCTTGGTATAAGCTCCTCTTTTGTCCCCTCCCTCCCCACACGTCCTTGTGTATCCTTGATCTATTATATACTGTTATTGTTATTTCATAACTTACACTGCCCATTGTCTCCCTTCACCTACATTTCTGTTATTTGTCCCCTTAAGGGGGGGGAGCTACATACCCAATCTTGTGATGGGTCCCCCCTTTCTCACCCTTCCCCCTCCCTGACCAGCCCAGTATCCTCATGGTATTGATACTCCCATTACTGTTCCCGAGGGGGATGTTTTTCCTGAATTCCATGTGTAGAGAGCTCTTATCTGTACCAATGTGTGTTCTCTGGTTTAGCTAGATTTGTAAGTTAGAAATGGGTCATGGTCCCATAGCCATACAGGGGACAATACCATAGATACAGTGTGGGAATTGCGCCCGATCTGTTCCCGCCACACCGAGGCAAAGCACTAAGTGGGTGCAACAGAACAGCAAGGGAATGGAGTGGGGAGGTCCCCAGGGACTGCTGAAGGTGGACTTTGGGGCCAGGATGTGGTGCCCCAACAGGTGGTACTAGAAAACACTCCTAAAGACCAACAAACAGTCCTTGAACTAACTACAAGCTTTTCTTTCTTGTTGTGTTTTGTTTTGTTTTAAGTCATTGGTTTGTTGTTCTTGTTTTGTTTTATGTTACTTGGTTTTGCTCTGTCTTGTTTTTGTGCATGTTATTAACTCCTCAGGTCTGTTTAAATAAGATAGGCTGGATGAACAATATGGAGGAGAAAACAAC
>NW_022103918.1:3100948-3109695 GCF_000313985.2 Echinops telfairi | reverse complement strand
GAGTTGTATGAGCCCCTAATGAAATGATTAAAAAAAGAAAGAAATGGGTCATGGTATTGGGGGGGTGGGGTGGGGGAGTATTCAGGAACTAGAAAAGTGATGTGTGATTCATTGGTGCTGTACTATGCCTTTGGATCCCTTCTTGATAGAAAGGTCTATCCTATACATATATGAGTGTCCCTGATTTTGTTTTCCTAGACAACCCAGCCTAACTCATTTATGATGTTATCTATTGGTCCAGTTTCGAGGATTTTGTTTTTCTTTGGGTTGAATTGTAATCTAGCCTGAAGCTGTAGTCTTTGATCTTCATCAGCAAATGCTTCAAGTTCGCAAGCAAGTTTGTATAATCTGTATGGTATAGGTTATTGATGAGCCTTCCTCTGATCATGACCTCACATTCTTCTTCATAAAGTGCAGTCTCTCAGATTATTTTCTAAGCATATAAATTGGATACGTTTACAGTTAAAAGATAAAACACTGATGCATCCATTTCTGGTGTTCTCTCCTTTTAGCTAAGAGCCATCTGCCTCTCGCTTGAATTTCTGAAGTTCCTTATTGATGTACTACTGCAACCATTGTTGAAATATCTTCATCAAAATTTTACTGTTGTATGATATTAATATCATTCTTTTTTCTTTCTCTTGGGCCACTTTTCTTTAGAATGAATCTCTTCCAGTTGGTTGAACAGGTAACTATTTTCCAAATCTCTTCCACTTGGCATGGACAGCTGAGCCCCTCCAGAAATACAACTACTTGTATCCATTGGAATTCTGTAAAGTCACCCCCTGTCATTTTTTTTTTTTTTTTGCCAATGCTTTCAAGGAAGCTTGAACATCTTTCAGTGTCATTGACATTTGATCATATGCTTCCTCCTCTAATGTTTGAATATTGACCAAATATGTTTGGTACAGTCACTCTATACTGCTCCATCTTCTTTTAATGCTTCTTAACATTTTTCAGTATTTTGTCCTCCACCCCTAAAAAAACAAACTCACTCTCACCAAGTCAATTCTGACTGATGGTGACTCTAGAACAGTGGTTCTCAACCTTCCTAATGCTGCGACCCTTTAACACAGTCCCTCGTGTTGTGGTGACCCCCCCAACCATAATTTTTTTTAATTTATGCTTCATAACCGTAATTTTGCTACTGTTATGAATCAGACACCCCTGTGAAAGGGTCGTTTGACACCAAGGTTGAGAAGCACTGCTCTATAACGCAGGGAAGAACTGTCCCTGTGAGTTTCCATGAGTGTAACTCTGCTTGGAGTTGGTTTGCAGGGATATAAGGTGATTTAAAGTACTTGGACTTGGGTCAAGTATACAATAGTCTTCAGTGTAATATCTATGCTTTTCAAGACTCTAAAGAGGTCTTGTGTAGCAGATTTATTCAATGCAATACATCCTTTGATCCCTTGACCACTGCTTCCATAAAACATTTATTGTGGATTGAAGCAAGATGAAATCCTTGACAACTTCTATCTTTTCACTGTTTATTATGATGTTACTATTGGTGCAGTTGTGATTGTTATGGTTTCTTTACATTCAGTTGTAATCCATACTGAAGGCTGCAATCCTTAATGTTCACCAGCAAGTGCTTAAAGTCCTCCTCACATTCAATAAGCAAGGCTTTGTCAGCTGCATATCACAGGTGGTTAAGAACCCTTCCTCCAAACCTGGTGCTTCATTCATCTTCATATAGTCCAGCTTCTTTCCTGTATGGGCATGTGAATAATATCCTATCACTCAGTGTTTAACTTCAGTGCAGATAACGAAATGTTCTTTTTAACAGTGAATGTAACACCATTCTTCTTGACTTTGTCATTCTGTGCATTGTACTAAGGGTGGGGAATGCCTGGCTCACAAAAGCTTCAATACCAGCTAGCATCACATAGCTCACCAAAGAGAGACCGTTTCAGCCATCTCATTAAGAGCACATTAACTAAATGTTTGATCAATATGGCCCATGATTGATGTTGTAAATGTTCAAATGGTCTGTGGCAGAAAAAAGTTTCCCTAACTCTGTCAAAAAAATATCTAATTGATAATGTCCAATACTTATTCATGTCATCTCACTAATGACTAGAATGTCAATCCCTATGGGTACTAGTTCATTTTTTATGACTTTCAATTTTCCTAGATTCATAGTTGAGTATATTCTAGTTCTGATTACTAGTGGATACTTGTAGCTCTTTCTTCTCATTTGCCGCATTAGTAGATGAAAATCCCAAAGTTTGTGTTCCATTCACGTCATTAAGGTAGATTATACTTTGAGGAGGCTTCCCAAGCATAATTTAAATGTCTTCCAATCTGACACATTAATAAAGGAAGACCAAAGGAGAATAGATGCATTTGAATTATGAATCTGACAAAGAATATTGAAAGTACCATGGCCTGCCAGAATAACAAATAAATATGTCTTGAAAGAAATAAAACCAGAATGCTAGTTAAAAGAAAGGATGGCAAGACCTAGTTTCATGTACTTTGAACACGAACAGGAAAGGCAGCATGCCTGGTAAACCAGAGTGACATTGAAAGAGAGGAAGATCCTGGACAGAATGGGTTGACACGGTGACTGTAATGACGGATTCAAACATAAAAACTGTGATGATGACACAGGACCAGGCAGAGCTGCGTTCTGTTGCCCAGAGGGACAGTATGAATTAGACTGACTCCACAGCTTCTAATAAAATGTAATACAATCTGAGGGGACCATCTTATGGCAATATTGCAAACAATGTTCTCCTGTTATTCATAAGGATTTTCCTGGCCTATTCACCAAGTATTACTTTATACTCTGTGTTAGCTAGGAAACTCGGCTGACATCTGAATAGGTGATGGTTCTGATATCAAAAGTACTTATAGCATATCTTCCAGCATCACAGCAGCACATAAACCTCCACAGCATGACAAACTGACAGACATGTGGTGGTACATATCTTCACAAATCTTTAGAAAATTCATTTAGATAGATAGTTTTGTAGCATCCTATAATAAGGGAATCAGGAATATTTCCGTCATAAATGCAAACTATTACTATATGAAAACAGATGTTGCCTTGCGTCAAATTTTTCTACAATATTTATCTAACCCCCTTCCTATGCCATCCTATTGCTTACTGTGCTGGGAATAACAGAAATGGGCAAGAACTGACACTTGAGTAGAGAAGATGCATGATGGCAGACAGTGTGCAGTTCTCTGTAGGACATACAGAGTGTGAGCTCATGCTCAGTGAATGAGAAGAGTGGGGATTTGTTTAGATTTAATGATCCTGGAAATCGCCTTTGTGTGGACAACCACATAAGTGATACCTAAACAATGAAGACAAGAGAGCAGCCATGTATGTATTTGTAGAATTATAGAGTGTGGACATTGGAAGTGCAAAGGCACTGAGACAGTAATCAACCAGGCACTAGAGAGGATCAAAAGAACTAGAGGAGTGAATAAGAAGAAAGAAAAAGGTAAGTGAGCAAGAGGAGTGACTGAATCCAGGATATCAAATGTGTCCCCGGGATTTATGTCTTCCTCTCCAGTTCTGGGCTCTGCCTGACTTTGTGTGCTCTCTTTCTCAGTCAGACTTTCTCCTTTTCACTGCTAGACGGTACTTATTTCCCCTAGATTTTAACATTTGCAAGTTTAAATTCCAGATAAAGAGAAGCTGTGTCTTTTGCAACTTCTTTGCCAATTTTCCCAAACTTTCTCCCTCTAACTGTGCTGGAAATTATGTGACACCCTGGACCAAGAGCCCTGAATCAATATTCTCATGGATCACTGAGCACCACGTGTCTCTTTCCCTAAGAGGTGAGGACTCTTTCCCCCAGATCCCAAATCCCCAAAGGAAACCAAAACACAGATAAGCCCTTCATGTTTCAAAACACAATTTACAGAACAGAAAGTGAACTCTGGTTCTGGACTGCATATAAAAACAGAAGCTCCATCTTTCTAGATTTTCCATTGGATATGTGTCATGATGCAACGAAACGTATTTTGTTTGAAAATTCTAAGTTGTCATTCTTATCATTACACCAACTTCCATGGTCTCTTTTGTGTGTTTATCAAGATTTCTTTTTAGCTAAAAGTAGATAACTTTTAAGACTATGTGTGAGACACTAAAAATACTTTTGCCATATTCTTTCAGCACACTATATTAAAACATAAAACCAGTATTGATCCAAATTAAAAAAAAAAAAACAACTTCCAGCTTACTAGCCAAGTGCATTTTATTGCCATTATTGTCATTCAGTGTCCTTGAGTTGATTACAATTGATAGCCCTGATAACCACCTCATGAAACACTGCTTGATCCTGCACCAGCCTCACAACTGCTGTTGGATTTGAGCTTATTATTGCAGCCACTGGGTCAATCCATCTGGTTGAGGGTATCCTGTTTATTAGAAAGTTGTTAATAGAAACATAAGCTTTATTCACTTTTAAAAGAATGTCACTTATTTTTCATTCTTTAATTGATTCGTTGATTTATCCATTTGTTTCTTCTAGCCTTCAAAAATGTCAGTTTGTTTGGAACAATACAGGCCTTAAATGTATAAATGAGGAAAAAAATATATGAAGGAGAATCAAAACAGTCTTTAAATTGTAAGGCTACCGGTTAATTGTTACTTTGATGCTTATGTAAAAGGCAGAGGGCAGAGAAAATGAGTATTAAGTACTTACTATGTGTCATGATCTCCTGATCAGGTGATCCTAGACCCAGTTTTAGATAAGAAAACAGAGACTTAGACAAACCCTGGTCAAAGTCAACAGCTAATATATGGTTGAATCACTGTTCATACTGGTTCACAGCTGAAATTAATTTTGTGAGTATTTTTGCATTTCCTTACTTATAAGCCAGAAGGTTAAAGAAATATATTTCATTACCAACAACATTTTTCAATCCTTTTTACCCCTTAATTTCAAGTGTTTTCTTCTTATGCCCTACTGTCCCTCCCTCAACTATTTTTTTCTCCACCTGAGAGAATAAATAAAGAAGTAAGGGGCAGAAATCAGCTTTACAGTAATGCCTGGGATCCTTGACTTCTTACGAATATTGACAGGGCACAGAATTGAACTTTAAATTTGTGTTTCCAAATAAACATCTAGTTGTAAGGACTACATTGAAAGGGAACTAATGAAATTCCTAGGTGCTCATGGGTGGCTGTTTTATTCTGATCGGTGGTAGATTGCACTATTGACCAAATGTCAGACACGGAGCGAGACAATGATTGAATAAAAGTGTATACATAATCGGAGCAGAGAACTTTGCCAGGACCAGCTTTGTCGCCTTTCTCATAATACTAAAAGAAATTCTTTTGGGGTTTTTTTTTCCCCTCCTCTCTGGGTGAAAATATTTTTTTTTCTTTCTGAGCCTCCTCCTCCTTTTATTGGTGCCCCAAGATAAAATAATGCAAGATGCCTTAGCCAGAGACTGATGAAATATTTTCAGCCGAGATATTAATCTGTTATCAGTTCTGTAGGTGTGAAATGTGAGGAAGATGACAGAGTATCATGCTCTGCAGGCCTCGAGTAATTTGCACCAAAGATATTTAGATCTATCTTTGGACACTGCAGATCAGTTATTATGGGAGGGGAAAAGCCCTCAGGGAGTCTACCTTGGAACATATTTCAAATGCCAGGGGAGTTGCATGAAAATTGGGTAATGAATGAAACTCTGATTGTAGAAAAATCACTTTGGAATGTGACTGCTGCAGCACACCGCTGCTCTGTGTAAACCTTAAATGCTTAACAACATGGACTGGGTAGTGTGGATTCTATCATGCTTTCTGATACGACGTTTCTTTCTGCCTCTCTTGCACTGTTCAGTTTGGGAATTAATAAATATTTGTCACAGAAGCTCACGGTAATATTTTTACTTTAATTGAAAAAGTCACCATGGTGTGTCTATAATTTATGAGTCCCTATTGTCACTGAGTCCATTGTGATTCACAGAGACCTTACAGAATGGAGTACAACTGCCTCCTAGGGTTTAAAGAATAATCTGTACAGAATCCAGCTCCCACACCTTTGTCCAACAGAGTGGGGAGTGTGTTTGAGTCGCCGACCTTTGAGTTAGCAGGGGAGCCCTAAACCACTTTGGAAGAAGAGCTTCTTCTTATAAATTTTCCAAATTTATAAGATATATGAGATATATATCTTTATATATATATATATATCTATCTTTATGAGATATATATATCTTCCTTTACCTCTAACTCTGCATAAATCAACCATTTTTTTAAATGCCACACAAATTTCTGAATGCCTAGAAATTAAACCAGATTCTAGACCAGACTTGGCTTCTCATTCTTAATCATCAAGCTAGAATCAAAGGTCATTAGAAGTGCTTCCTTTTATAAAATTCCTCTGAAAGGGCCAGAAATACCCGTAATAATCAACTGGGTGGAGATGGCACTGTACTCATTCCCAGTCCTAATTTCGGAATTTAGCTTGAGCTAAAGAATCTATCGTGGTGTATGTCAGAGAGGCAGTGCTTAATATCAGTACAGGATAAGAAACTTTAAAACAGCTGTTCAGACAGATCACATTGATTTAAGTTACAGATGTTGTTGTCAAGTATTGTCCAATTTGTTTCAACTCATAACGACTGCCTGGCCCTGTGTTGTGTTCACAAATTGTTACGTTTGAGTCCATTGCCAACCCATTGAAAGTGGACACTGTGTTAATGTATTGTGAAGACACTGTCCATCCATTTCCAGGAGGGTCTTCCTCTTTACACACCCTCCACTTTACCAAGTATACTGTCTTTTCTCTGATACGATGTCCAAAGTCTGTGAGCCAAAGTCTCACTCTCCTCACTTTTAAGGAGCAATCTGGCTGTACTTCTTCAAGACAAATTTATTTCTTTTTCTACAATGCATGGTGCTTTCTATATTCCGCACCAGCACCATAATTCAAAAGTATCAATTCTTTTGTCTGTGTCCAACTTCCACATGCATCGGAGCCCATGGAAAACACCGTGGCTTGGTCAGTGGCACCTTAATCTTCAAAATGGCATTCTTGCTCTCCAATACTTTAAGATGTTGAGGAAGTTATGGATAGGAGTGTGCTTTATAAGCCCACAAATTTAAAATTTTCATAGTAAAATAAAAATGTATGTTTAATTGTGGAATTATACAAATATGTATGTGTACATGGTCAAAAAGCTGTACGTTTTTTGGCATTCCATTTAGATGGGCGCATGTTTCTCTCAAATGCATAACTGACATTTCATGCTTATTGACTTGATTGCTTCAGTAATTTAGAGTTTAGCGTCTACTGAGGGAGAACGTGTGCTCTTTACTGAAGCCTGTCCCATGGGATATGCTTGATGAGTGTTTGCACAATGAGTGCATCAAGGAGGGGAGGCGGGGGTGGGGGGTGTGAGAAAAGAAGTTTCTGGGAATATTTTGTTATGTGTAAGAAAATCACCAATAAAACAAAAAAAAACAAAACAGGCTTTCTACATAGCTTTTTAGTATATTACAAATGACAAATACATTGTTTAAGGAGAAAAAAACAAAGGAGATTATCTAAAATAACTTTCATCTGTCATGAAATTTGAGAGTCGAGTAACAAGTGCCGAAAGTTGAAACATTCTATTCTTTCTAGTAGCATGAGAAGGTCATCTATTTGGTGACCTCAGGAACAAACAGATTAACTAACCCCAGGCATGGGGAGACATGAGTCTGCTGAAAGTTGGGAAAAAACGAATTTCAGAATGAAAGCTTTTTCTCACTTTGGAAGTTCTGATCTAAGTCACTCCGTTTCATTTTTCAAAACGGTGCACAGAGAGCCCCCAGTTACACTAATCCTCCAAGGTGATTTTAAAATAATTACGTTTGGCATTATTATTATTACTTGTCCCTGTTATACCTACTATAGATTAGGATCCTATGTGCATTTCAGAATAGAGTGAAGCTCTGTAAGGTGAAAATACAAAACACAAAAACCCAACTCAACAACAAACTTGGAGATTTCTTCAAGACGAATGCATTTCTCATTAGTATAAATCAATTTTATATTGATGTATCAGGTCTGTTATAAAATTAATCTGATCACTACGTGACACTACACCACTACATGTAAAGTAGAAGTTTGCTGCCCGACCACATATCTTTCAAGTTTCTCTTCTGACCCTGGCTCTGCTCTCAGCCGCGTCAGAGTTCCGAGATTTGGTTGGAACTCTTTCTTGAGAACCAGCTCTTCCTTTGAGCAGAAGTGTCTAGAAATTGGGATACGTATAGTTTGAAACCAGAAAGAAAAATCCTAATCATGGACAAATGTTTTAGACTGGTTTTCTTTTCATTTCTTTTTCAAAAATCATTTTATTAGGGACTTACACAACTCTTATCACAATCAATCCATCCATCCATTGTGTCAAGCACATTTGTCCATTTGTTGCCGTCATCATTCTCAAAACATTTTCTTTCTACTTGAGTCCTTGGTATCAGGTCCTCCTTCCCCCACTTCCTTCCCTACCCTCCCTCCCTCATGAACCCTTGATAATTAAAAAAGTATTATTTTTTTCATATCTTACACTAACTGATGTCTGCCTTCACCCACTTTTCTGTTGTCCATCCCCCTGGAAAGGGGTTATATGTAGATCATTGTGATCAGTCCCACTATCTCCCCCACCTTCCCCTTCCCCTCCTGGTATGGTTGCTCTCAATATTGGTCCTGAGAGGTTTATCTGTCCTGGATTCCTTTTGTTTCCAGCTCTGATCTATCCATATGCATGTATATGCTCTGGTCTAGCCA
>NW_022103918.1:3094055-3099580 GCF_000313985.2 Echinops telfairi | reverse complement strand
TGTGTGTGTGTGTGTGTGTGTGTGTGTTTTACTTTCATCTCAAGTACCTTCCCCTTCAGGTTCCTCAGTCTTTTCCTGATCTTGGACCATGCCACTGGGATTCCTTTTATATCCTATAGAAGACTGCAGAGTCGACATGACGTCATTAGTGGCTCTCAACGAGGAAACAGTGGTGACTCTTCTATGTTAGGAAGAGAAGAGGCTGGAATATTTGCCTTTGTTCTCTAGTCCTGTTCTGATAAAAATACCATGAGTGGGTGCCTTTAACCGACAGAAAATCATTTTCTGAGTTTACAAAACTGGGTGCAAGGTCCAGGGGAAAGATTTCTCTTACTACGGGTTCTGAAAGAAGATCATTGTTTCTCCTCAGCCTCTACTGCTGAGCAATGTCTATGTGGCTTCGTGTTTCTTTGCTCATCCCTGCTTACTCACTTGGTTTTTGAAAATCTCTTTTATATCTCAAAAGAGATTGGCTCAAAACACACCCCCACACTAACCCTGCCTTGTTAACAAGGAAAGACAACTCATTCCTAAATTAGTTTATATCCATGGGCATAGAGTTTAGGATTTACAACACATAATTTGAAGGTACACAATTGAATTCATAAAATTCCACCCTCTGACTCAGCAAAATTCATCTCTTTACCACATGCAAAATCTAGTCACCCCTTCACAAAAGTCTCAAATCAACCTGAGGTGTAACATTTCACATTTTGAATTATGTAAATAAAGATGGGTGAGATGTAAGCGTATTTTTATTCTGGGGTAAAATTTAACTTTATTTGTGAAACTGTGAAACCTAGTATCCAAGTTATCTGGTTCAATAAGAATAAGATCTCTTTTCAAAAAAATCTAGAATAACAGTGTGGTGAAGTGTAATTGCTTAATCTGGATCCTCTATCCATGTCAAGGATTGCATCTTGCTTGGATCCATGTTCAATGCTCATGGAAGCAGCACTCGAGACATCAAAATATTGGTTACATTGGGCACATCTGCTGCACAAAATCTCTGTAGGGTATTGAAAAGCAAGGACGGTATTTCCAGGACTAAGGTTCATCTGACTTAAGGCATAATATTTTCAGTTGCCTCATATGCATGTGAAAGTTGGACGTTGACTACAGAAGACCAGAAAATATTTGGTGAACTCAAATGTGCTGCTGGAGAAGACTATTGAAAGTTCCACAGACCACTCAAAGGAAAAATCCATCACTCTGGGAAGAAATACAGCCTGAGTACTCCTTAGAGGCAAGGTTGATGACACTTCATTTTATATATTTTGTACATGTTGTCAGGAAAAGCTAGGACCTAGAGAAGGACATCATGCTTGGTGAAGTAGAGGGGGGGGGCGACAAAGAGAAAGACCCTCAAGAGATGGATTGGCACAGTGGCTGCAACAAAGAGCTCAGACACTGGAGCAATTGTGAAGATGACAAAGGACCGGGCAATATTTCATCTGTTGTGCATCGGGTTACCGTGGGTTAGAAATGACTCACTAGCACCTACCAACCACGACATGTCTCCACAACTTCCTTCAAATGATTGGATGGGGTTATGCATGTAGGGTGTGTGTGTGAAACACAAATAGAGAAAATACATCAGTTTTGCTATTCCCCTGGCTATAGGAATGAGGCACTTCAGAAGCAGGAAGAAAGAACTCATGGGACCCTCAAGGAAGTATAGCCACCAGTGAGCACATTCAAAATACCTACCTGATACGGCAGAGGCACCAGAGGCCAGAGTTCACAAGAAAAGATGAGACTCTCAACTCAAGTACTCCCTAAACACAAGTACACTTTGTTCTAACATTCCAGCATTCTGTGATGTCACCTTCCTGACACCATCACTGAAGACAAAGAAGTGCATAAGCAAATGTGGTGAAGAAAGCTGATGGTGGCCAGTTATCAAAAGATATAGTGTCTGGGGTCTTAAAGGCTTGAAGATAAGCAAGTGGCCATCTAGCTGAGAAGCAACAAAGCCCACATGGAAAAAGCACACCAGCCTGTCTGATCACGAGGTGTCAAAGGGATCAGGTTTCAGGCATCATAGAACAAAAAATCTGATTTAGGGCTTCCACTGTAAACCATAGTCTTCTGAAAACTTGGGACTCAGAATTTCAAACTCTAACGCAGTATTTACAAAAAATCATGAATCATTCTAATAAAGCTCCCTGAAACTTTTATATATGAAGCTTCTCTATATGAAATAAATAGAAAATCAAAACACAGCTGTATTTAAAACTCTTTACAGAATAAATTAAGATCCATAAACCCAAAGGCATAACTTACTTCAGAATAAAATATATACTACAGCATACTTTGTATTTCTAAATGATAATATATTTTTGAAAATAGAATATTTTGATTCTTAATTTAATTTTTAAAACTTTCTTTTACTTGTTATTTCTTACTAACCATCTTCCTTGTTCAAAAAACACATAGTGTATTACATGTTTTTTGCCAAAAGAAAGGGATGAATCAGAAAAATGATTACAACAAAGTCAATTATTGGTTTTATGTTATGTAATCCAGGATTCTTGCACAAATAAGACTTGGAATTGTGTAGTCAAAAAAGGAAGATGTTCCTAATCTACCACCCAGTGTGCTAGACTAAATAGAGGGAGAAAAGGGGTACCTAGACACGTGTGAGTTAGTTTGTTTGTCTTGTGTATATATGAAAGACAAAACCGTGTTATACTTCACTTTGCCACAATAAATTCACGTCAAGGAGAAAAGTTAAACCCAAAGTAATTTGGAGTGGCATTCCTGTGGCCAAGAAAGATCCAAGTAACTTCCATTAGCCCAAGGTGTCCCATGTCTCAACTGATGAGTGAGCAGTAGGACACCACATTATATATGGAAGAAAGAAATAAGGTGACCTCCTCACGTTTTCTTGGGTCTAGAGTCGTGCTGAAGTAGTGGGAAAGTTACTGTGTGGCCCCAAACGGTGCAGATGCAACCTGGAATGATGGCCAACTTGAATCATCACTGTGAACATGATGTAGTAAAATGTAGTAATTTCTTGCAAGAACTCATACTAGAGAAAGAGCAGACCAAAATGCAACTACGGTATGTATGCAGATGACACCCAGGGCAGGTAATGATGACATCCAGATCAGGCTGAACACTGTGTACAATAACCCCTATAATATGTAGTCACAAAAATCTTTCGTAATTACTGAGACATAACTACGGGGGAAGAAAAAGAGAAAAATATTTGGATGAGATATGGAAGATCACTGAATTTTTAAAAATAATAATTCTGCTACCTACGCAAACATGGCACTCTGACTACTTAGGTGCACCTAACTATTTTCTAAAGGTATTTTCAATGGCCTCATATGCAGGTGATAGCTGAATCATACATAAGGAAACCAAGAAAAATCGATTCATTTGAATAAGTTTGCTGGTGAGGAATATTGGAAGTACCACAGACAGCCAAGAAAAACAAACACACCTGTCTTAGAGAAAGTACAGGCAGGGTGCTTGCTCATTAGGAGTGAGGACATCAAGACTTTGTCTCCAGTCCCTTGGCTGTGTTATCAGGAGAGACCAGAAAAGTCAGGGGAAATAGGAAGTCAGCAAAGAGGATTCCTGCTGCTTTCAAAAATGAGAAGGACGAATGGTTGGTACAAAGTTAGTCAGGAGACATTTGTAGCAGGTAAAATTGGAAAGGAAATGGTGGCGGGACTTTATACAACCTGTATACACTATGATGATTTGGTGTGTATTCAGCATGTATGGAAAAGGTATTGAAGGGGTTTTAGGAGATTTGTTTCATATTCTGCCTTATGATTTAATATAAATCATGTTGGCATATATTGAGTATCCATTTCAAAGAAGTAAAGACAGAGCTGGATTTCACAGAGAAAACTATTATAATATTTCAGATGAGAGATTATTTCCATTCTGATTAAGGTCATGACGGGAGTGTTGAAATTGCAGTCAAGATTCTGATTAATATGTTAGAGGTAGAAACTTAGAATTTGCTAATCAACTGGGTGGTGGATAGATAAGAATGACTAGAAGGTTTAGATGTTATGCAATTATAGAACCTCAAACAAAACTCACGGCCATCAAGTTGATTTAAACTCATAGCAACCCTATGGGATAGAATAGAATTGCCTGGGTGTGTGTCTGAGACTATCTCTTTATAGGAAAAGAAATCCTCATCTTTCTGCCAGGAAGTGGACTATTGACCTTGGAGTTAGTAATCCAATGCTGAACCTATTATGCTACCAGGACTCCCTGGTACAGTGCGAGCGAGTGGTTGTAAAGGTTGACCAGTTTTAAGTGAGTGGACCAGATATCACCCTGGAAACTCTCCTCATCACATAGTCACTGGACCTGAAGTTGCTGACTCACAGGTTGCAAAGCCTATGCACCCTCAGAACTGACTGGCAATAGCATGGGCCACTGGCTCAAGTCCAAAGAATCAGAAATCAGATCATGGCAAGCCAAATGCAAGCAAACAGATTAAGATCTAGATCAAACAAACAGCTGTGAGTTTTGCCAGAAAGCCCACATATATTGGCTTCAGACCACACCCCTGAGGAAACTCCCTCCTATTTGATTGGCCACTCATATATAATCTCATCACAGAAGTGATTGCATTATATCAGATCTCATTAAAGGAGATGACTATATTGTAACTGCCAAACTACTGAAAACCATGGCCCAGCCAAGCTGACTCAGAAGCTGAACTACTGCAGAGAGATTTGAATAATTGTGTTAGTGAGGTGAAGACAATGTGGTGAAATTCTTTTTATTGTTTTTTATTTTCTCAGTGAAATAGAATGTACTTTTCATGTATCTTGAAATATAAACTATTTTGTGTATGGTAGTTGGTGTCCTATTGTGCCACTGAGTCACTCATGGTAACCCTGTGTGACAGTAGAGCTGCTGTATGGGGTCCTTGGCTGTAATCTTTACGAACGCAGACCCCTCATCAGGTCTCTTCAGCTGTGGTAGTAGGTGGGCTTCTGTTTCTAACCAAGAACAAGCCACTTTGTGCAGCACCTCATCCATGGCTAGAATAACCATTTTATAAACATGGTGCACCAGCTTTCCTCAGTCTCTCTTTGTTATAATGCAGACAAATCTTACGATAATATCAAAAACAGACTTTATATCCCCCAAATGTAAAGTTTTAGTTATTTTCACAAATATATAATGATCCCTCAAACTCATTAAGCCAATTCTGACTCATAGTGATTCTACAGGACAGAGCAGCACTGCTTGTGTGGGTTTCCAGGACTAACATTTTTCTTTAATCATTTTATTAGGGACTCATACAACTCTCATCACAATCCACACATACATCAATTTTGTAAAGCTCATTTGTACATTCATTGCCCTCATCATTCTCAAAACATTTCCTCTCCACTCAAGCCCCTGACACCAGGTCCTCATTTTTCCCCTTCCTCCCCGCTCCCCTCTCCCCCATGTGCCCTTGATAATTTATAAATTGTTATTTTGTCATATCTTGCCCTGTCCGACGTCTCCCTACACCCACTCCTCGGTTGTCC
>NW_022103918.1:3091086-3093079 GCF_000313985.2 Echinops telfairi | reverse complement strand
ACACCTCGTGATCACACAGGCTGATATGTTCTTCCATGTGGGCTTTGTTGCTTCTGAGCTAGATGGCCGCTTGTTTACCTTCAAGCTTTTAAGACCCCAGGCGCTATAACTTTTTATAGCAGGGCACCATCAGCTTTCTTCACCATATTTGCTTATTCACCAGCTTTGTCCTCAGTGGTTGTGTCGGGAAGGTGAGCATCATAGAATGCCAATTTAATAGAAGAAAGTATTCTTGCATTGAGGGAGGACTTGAGTGGAGGCCCGATGCAGGACTAACTTTTTGAAAGAGAATAAAACACTGTCATTCTCGCAAGGTGTGGCTATTGGTTGTGAACCACAGCTCTGCTTGTTAGCAGCCCAAGGCATAACCAGTCAGTACAAGTACATCTTTGCTGGTTCACAGACAGAATGAAGGCCTAACTATGGAGAAGGACAAACAGTTCCCTGAAGACCCACCAGGGGAAAAAATTCATATCATCCCAAAGTTGCTTTGCTAAGGAGAAAAAAAAGGAAGCAAAATTGACTTTTTCCTAGGCCTGAGTAGACAAGACTTAGCATTTATTTTTCTTGTAGTTAACTTGATGTTTGTTTAACTTATTTTTAAGTTTTAGCAGGAAGCCTTCACCATTAGTGGCTCATAGACAGAAAGAAAGACAAGACCTCAGGATGAGGGTAATGAGGAAATCATTCTGCTGAACTCTAACGACAGGAGAGAGGCCCAAGGGCTCGGACTGAAATTGTCCAAGTTCTTGAGCAATATGCCCATGGCTCAGACTTACTCATCATTATTATGTCTGAACAAGATGTACATTATAATAATACTTTTTTTTAGTTTTTATGAGATTCAAAAAGCATATGGGATAAAAAAATTACCGAGAAAAAATAGTATGTCATTGTCTTATTTTAAGCCTTTTTTCTCCTGATATTTGTTTATTGCTTATTTCTATAATTACTTTATTATCTTCATCCTCTTTGTAAATATGATACTATGTTTTGCAAAATGAAATTACCATAAAACTATGGGATGAAATATTTAAACAAAATAGATTTTATATTTTAAAAGTACTTCATAATTTCATACATCTGTGCCAAATTATGATAAAATGTTGGGCTTTTTAGGTTTCCCCAAAACTAACAAACAAAAATCTAAATGACTTGCTAAGACCTTGAAAAGTATGCCTACGCTCGGTGCGAGTTCTCATGTGGCAAGTGTTGATTTAGCTTATAGACCAGTACGAACAATAGATCCAGTCATTAGGGCCCACCTATTTTAAAAGCAGTTTTTAAACTTCTAAAATTTCTACTTTGATGATCTCTGGGAAAGTGCCTTCTACACTCAGAGGAAATAAAATGCAGAAACGTTAACATTCATGAGACAATAGCTTTGACTGAATGCTGTAAAATGAAATCTGCTCTTTCAGTTTTTCTTTCAAAAGAAAAATTGCATAAATAATACATTTGGGCCTTGCAATACCAAACAAGCACAATAGCTACTTTACAGCTTTCATCAAAATGAAGGCCATCTTTTTCATTTTATTATGGAACCATTAATACAATATCATCTATTCTGATTGGTTGTAAGGATTCAGACTAAAGGCATCATGCCAAATGTCAATGGAGGTGCCAATATCCCTGGGATCACGGGCAGTGACAGCCCAGTGATTGGTAAGTTGATCAAATCTAAAGAAAGAAAGGGAAAAAAAAATTAACCTCTCAAAACTGAGGAAATGGCTACACCCTCAAAAACTTCATGTAAGACCTTCTCTCACGTATATCCCTCTAAACTCTCCTAAGAAGCTCTTAAATCATGACTGAATAATAGATATTTTCAGATATAGTTTACTTTCCTCATTCGGTGTTTGGAATGCATTTGTGTATATTTCTGTCCCTTTAGCCTTTCTACTTTGTCTGGTTTTGTCAAAGAAATAAAATACAAAATAGTTCACGTTTGATTAAGTCTAGATATCTACCGGTTTTCCTTTCAGAAAAGGAA
>NW_022103918.1:3088382-3090243 GCF_000313985.2 Echinops telfairi | reverse complement strand
TATTTCAAGTAATACAAAAATGACCGTAATTCAAAAGTTGAAAAAAGTTACCGTTTTGTGGTTGTTGTCAGCAGTACATCTAAGAGAATCCTATTTAGTTCTAAATTACTGCTGCTGAGATGAACTGAGTTAGATTTGAGGAATTTAAAATACAGACAGTATCAAATATTTGTGTGTATTTTTTAACAAGCAATTAAAACATTGGCAAGTGCCTTTTCATTTAATTTTTAATTCTTATCCCTTTGGAGACTACCCATAAAATATTCATTTAGCTTCTATTTAAGTTTGGTAATATATGCTTGGCAATTAAGAACTTGATGTACTAAGAAATAAATGTATTTAGGTTAAATGTTAGTGCTTTGTACAAAGCCTACTTTGCAGGATTGTGCTACACGTCTTACACTTGAAAAGAGATGAAGTGAACTCCTGTTTCGGTAGAGCTATAGAAACACCATTGTACCCTTACCTTTTTTACTGATACTAAGGACCTTAAGGGCCCCACTATAATTTTACCATTCAAATGCCAAATGTTAAGCACTTAAAACTCACCGCTTATTCTTCATTTGTTGCACTGATATCACTGATTTAGTTGGGAGAGTGATACAATTTCCCAAGATTGGCTATAGTTATTGTAGTAGTCAGATAATTAGAAGGACTAAATGATTTAGCAGAGGGCCCTGGTTGCATACCAGATACTCAGCTCCTACAGGTCTGGAACTAGAACCTACCAGGCACTCCCAGAGAGAAAAGACCGGGGGACCCGTTCCTGTAAGGACTTCAGTCCAAGAAAGCCTCCAGGGAAATTCTACTCGGTCCTTTAGTGCCACTTGAGGGCACACAACAGCAATGACGTTTGCATTGCCCATCTTGATATTAACCATGAGTATCAGCTCAAATGTTGTCATGTTATATTCATTTCATTTACTTTGTCCTTTTAAAGAAACAGAAAACAAACAAACAAACCCCACTTTTCTTATAAACCAAACTCACATCCATCATGGCAGTTGTGATCAATGGCGACTTCATAGGGTGGGGTAGTACCTCCCCTGTGGGTTTCTCAGACTGTAACTTTTTACAGGAGTAGAGAGCCTCCTCTTTCTCCCTCAGGGATGGCTGGTTTCAAATTGCCAACCTTGAAACTTCTAATAGTATTAATGTATAACCAGTACACTACCAGAACTCTTAATAGATAGGTAAACTTTACAAATTCTCACAAATATACAAATAAAATCTGTATATTTGCACCGCAGAAGAGTGTACAACTAACATGCATTAGTTATAAATGCATTACCTATATCTAAACTGCCAACATGTTTTCCTTGATATATATTTCCATTTATTAGAATTATATTCATTATAATTTACTTATTATTATAAATAATTTAATTGAAGTATATTTGAATTATCAGAAATATGTCATGCAGAATTGATAATGTATCAGAGCATAGGTTAAGAGATGGGTTTTATACAAAACATTTGATCTTTCTTAGCACCAAATGACTTCTATGTTAAGTGAGTGAGTTGTTCTTAGAAATAATTTCAATAGTTGAAGAATCTCAATGAATGTTTACATTTATTAGGCATAATTCTGCATGTTATCTGAAATATCACTTTCATTGTCTTTCACAAGAACTAAATCAATACATTGTGATCATATTAGTTATCTTATGCTACCCAGAAACAATGACTGAATGCTTTCATAAAATTCAAGGATGGGTTTTAAAAAAGAGAATGATGGGAAAAAATTTTAAAAATTCAAAAGTATATTTCTTTTAAAAAACTGTTTCATTGACTTATATATCACATATCATACAATTCAGTAGTTCAATCATGTTAATAAGAGATGTACAACCATTCAATG
>NW_022103918.1:3085784-3086774 GCF_000313985.2 Echinops telfairi | reverse complement strand
CCATGCCCACACAGAAGTCTCATTGGCTGTCTCCAGATTGACAGCCTAGACTCCACCCCTACAATCTTAATCCTTAAATTGACACCAGATTAGGTAACTACCACAATATTCAAGCATAAAAAAAAGCAGTGGTATTAAAGACATCTCATGTACATGCCATTACATACTAATTATTTTTAAAATAATACTAGAACATGCTTAATTAAATCAGTATTTACCCATTAAAATATGACAATAGATCAATGGAAATGTATCATTTTCATTTAACGACAGTGACATTTTTATTTCAATAAGATTAAACAACAAACCTCACTGCCATCGAGTCAATTCTCCAACACCATGATGCTATAGGATAGGGTAGAATTGCCTACGTGAGTTTCAGAGACTTTAACTCTTTGCTACAGTAGAAAGCCCTGTCTTTCTCCCAAGGAGCAGTTGGTGGTTTCTAACTGCTGACCTTGAGGCTAGCTGGCAGCCCCAAGTATAACCCACTATGAACCAGGGCTCCTTAGCAGATATAAAATGCACACAGCTGTATGCTAAATGCGTCATATTCAATCCCGACAGCAATCATATTAATAGGCATTATTATTATTTTTATTTATTTATTTAAAATCATTTTATTGGGGCTCATGCAGCTCTTATCACAATCTGTACATACATCAGTTGTGTAAAGCTCACTTATACATTTGTTGCCCTCATCATTCTCAAAATTCGCTTTCCGCTTGGGTTCCTGGAATCAGCTCATTTTCCTTTTCTCCTCCCCCTCTCTCCCTGCTCGCCCCTCCCTCACGAACCCTTAATAATTTATAATTTATTATTTTATCTTATTTTACACTGCCCAGCTTCTTCCTTCACCCACCCTTCTGTTGCCCATCCCCCAGAGAGGAGGTTATATGTAGATCCTTGTGATTGATTCCCCCTTTCTACCCCACCTTTCCTCCCAATATTGCCACTCTCCCCGCTGGTCCTGAGGGGTTCATCTGTCCT
>NW_022103918.1:3081941-3083942 GCF_000313985.2 Echinops telfairi | reverse complement strand
ATCGGGACTGTCCCGCCAAAAGCGGGACGTCTGGTCACCTTTCATTAATACCAAATGCCAATCACCCTTTATCATAGCACTCGTGTTGTTATTTTTCATCTAGTAGAATTAAAGGCATTTTTGTTATATTCATATCTTGATGAGAAATATGAATAAAATAAGCTAAGAGGACTTCTTTCATGATAAATGGGAATTGTATATTTGTGGAAATGATGAATATCCTTATGTGTTTAATATGTCAGCATATTGTATCTGCGTCAAAAGAACACCACCAGTATGCAAAACATTAAAGTTCTGACAATCTATGGGAACATATAAAGTAAAATGTTAATTAACAGAAAAAGACTGAGATTTAAGGAGATTTTATTTTAAAATGCAAGACCAGTGGTGCTACAGGAAAATGTAAATGTATATTAATTGAAATTCAACTATTCGTGGATAAAAGCTTTTGTATCTAGTAAGTTTATAATGAAATGTATGTAGTATACAAGAGAAATTTTAAGTCACAGAAACAAGAGTTTGTATTTTTCAAATCTATCTGGAAACACAGTGCAGACGATATACTTAAGAAATTCACAAAAAATCATGAGAAATTTAAAGTAATGCTTAGCCTCTAATTAGAGCTGTTGAAAACCTAAATATGAATAATGACACATATTTGACTATGGTGAAGGAAGTGATGTTTAGGGCAGAATTCTCATCTTCTCGGAGAATCTGGTCAATTCCTAGTCAATGCACCTTAATAGCAGTGTCCACCCATTTGTCATTGAATGTTTCTGTGTTGCTATGATTCTGAATAATTTTTAACAAAGCTTCCTGATGAAGGCAGACTATAAAGAAAGGTCTGGCAATCATCTTCTGAACATATAGCCGATGAAAACACAATATGTATCAGAGAAATCTAATCCTGTTTGGCACTGGGTCTGAGTTCAGGGCAGAGCTTATGGCAGATAATAAGGCCACCACAAAATTTAGTTATATTATCCATGCTATTGATGAGACTTTTGATGGGCATATTACCATGACAGGCACATACTCAAAAACTGATTTATTTTATAAGAAATAACCTGGAGTGTTGAATTTATCCATTCAACTAGTGAGCATGTACAAGGCTTTTGCATCGTGGTTTGTTTTAGAACACAGAGTATACCTGTGTCCACTGTATCATTGGTTGACTGTAAACTAAAATGCTAACAATGAAATAGATCATCGGCACAGTAATGAAGAGCTTCCCTGGATTTGCTACCATGGCTTGAACCATTGACGTTTTCATGTTTTCCTTGAGAAATTGAAAATGGCCCAGTTATTAGTTTTCTGTACTACACAGGGGTTTTCAGCTTTGAAATGGCATGCTACTAAAGATATATATATAGAGAGAGATATAGATATACACATATATTGATTTACATGCATATACTTACATATACACACATATAGATACATATGCATATATACATTACATACTTATACACAGGTTTATTCGTAACTGCTATTGAGTAAGCCCTTGTCTCAGGGTGACCCCAAGTGTCTTAGGGTTGACTTTCTCCATAGATTTTCTTGGCTTTACAGCAACAGATTGCCAGCTCTTTTCTTCTCTGATACTGAGGGGCGGGTTAGAACTGAGAACATTTCAGTTAGCAAAGCCAATTGCAAACCACTGGCACCACCCAAGATTGGGAATAAGTGCTTGTTCTTGACCTTCAAGTCAAAATTTCCACCAGTAATTACTGAAAGCACAATTTAAAAGGTGGGTCTTTTGCAGCGAAATATTGACCATATAATTATTCAAATTCTTCTGCACACACAAACAAATCTAGCAAGAAGTTTTACACATACATGATTTGAGTCATATTTTCTGTGTGTGTGTGTGTGTGTGTGTGTGTGTGTGTGTGTGTGTGTGTAAAGATGCTCCAGAGGGATTTCTTGGCTGTCCTAGTCATGGGAGTAGATCGTCAGGCCTTTCTTCCACAGCTTATCAACTTACCAACTGCCCATAAAGTC
>NW_022103918.1:3077419-3081625 GCF_000313985.2 Echinops telfairi | reverse complement strand
TTTTTGTATTGCACTTGCCCACTTAGGAAATCCAAATGGCATGGAACATTTATCTCATTTTCCTTTGCTAAAATTATTCAATAAACACACACACACAAAATGATGGCCTGAAACACATTCCACAAATTGCACTGCAATAGTACACAAAAACCTAATGTTTACACTAGAATACAGGAAAAGGTCAAATATTTTTTGGCATACAAACCAAAGGATTAAGATAAGAGAAAATTTAAACCATTAAGCTTATCTAATATTTAAAGTATTTGTTTATATCATACAAGAAAGCATTTAATGTTATGCCTATGTGTATAATATTATACAATACAAATTTATTTTTATTTCTGGTGTGGTAGTTGAGTTCATATTTTCTGTTTAAATAACTTTACTCATTTGCACAATCTAGATGGCTCAGCATTTCAACACTAAAGATATGAATCCCTCTAAGGGAAAATTCCATTATAAGAAAGACTACTAAAGAAGTAGCCTATTCGTTTAGCTACTTAGAAATGAAGTGGAATGCATAAGGGTGCATACTTAGGTCAGAGTGAACTGAAGTGGGTTGAGTGGTCATGTTTCAGTTGTCATCTGATCTGGTATGCCAGCAAAGAGGAATGGAAGAACAATGGCAGCACACTGACCATTCAAAAGACTATTTCAACATCTAGGCAGCAGGACGGCACTCTCTGTCATATGACCATGTCCGTACACCTGTAAGGAAGACCAGTGGATGTAACTACCTTTTATGAAACAAATTTACAAAACAAGTACTGATGCCAAAGACGAACATTTTTGAAGATTGTTACCAACTCTGTAGTCGGCCATTGTAATGATTTAAATGGGAAAGCTGGGAAAAGAAAGATCAACAGTTAGAAAATAAAATCATGGTGATAGATATGGCACCAGAGATCCCATGGTAGAATTGTGCAAGAACAATGACTTACTCATGTCAAATACATTGGGTTCAACAATATAAATGACATCTATACAATGGGACATGAGGGAATCAAAATGACTACACCTGTTGAAAGAAATTATGAAGACGATCAATCTCATGTCAGAATTGTGGAATACCCCATCAATTACTTATCATGTGTAAAAATCAACTTGGAACTGAAAATATTGAAAATAAGTCCCAAGAGACCAAATTCAACCTTGATTATATCCCACCTGAATTTAGAGACAATCTGAACAATACGTTTGATTCGCTGAACACTAATGACTGAAAACCAAGTGAGTTGTGGGAAGACATTAAAGACACTACACAGGAAGAAACCAAAAGGTCATCTATGACAAGAAACGATGAAAATATCACAATAAATGATATAAAATACTCTGAAACTTGCTCCAGAGTATAGAGTAGCTAAAGTAAATAAAATAAATGATCAAACAAAAGAGCTCACCAGAATATTTCTAAGGGTTGGACAAGAAAACAAAGTATTCAACAATTAAGAGACAGAGATTATCAGGATAAGAAAACATTGGAGATTAATATGCTGCTTACAAGAAACACACCTTAAATATAAAAACAAAAATAGACTAAAAATCAAAGGATGGAAAGATATTGCATGTTAATAGTAGACAAAAGAAGCAGGAATAATCATATTAATTTTAGAAGACTAAGCAGACATTAAAGTAAATCAGGAGAGACAACGAAGGCCATTATGTGCTGATGAAAGCAACAATTTAATAAGAAGACATAACATAAAAAACTATGCACCAAATGAAAGCCCTTCAAAATAGATTAATCAAAACCTTATAAACAAAAAAAGATCATAATATGATAATAGTAGGAGACTTCAATGCACCACTTTCAAGGAAAGATAGATCAACGAGAAAGAAAAACTACAAAGACATAGAATAATTAACAATACAATTAATCATCTTGATCTCTTAGAAACATACAGAATACTCCACCCAACAAAAACACAATAGACATGTTTTCCTCTGGCATGCATGGGACATGCTCCACAATAAATCATATTTTAACCATAAAGGAAGCTTCAATAAATTTGAAGACACTGAGGTCCAACAACCCATTTTCAGATCAGAGTACTATAAAATGAGAAATTGATCATAGGACTGCCAACCAAAAAAAGTTATCACAGTGACATGGAACCTGAACAACGTTTTACTTAAAAACCACTGAGTAACTGAAGAAATAAAGAGCACAACTTAAAAATTCCTTGAAACAAATAAGAACAAAAATGCAAGCTAGCAGAATCTCTGGGGCATGGCAAAAGCAGTACTCAGAAGGCAGTTTATAGCAGTATGTGCACGCATCCAGAAGGAAGAAAGATTTTAAATAAACACCTTAATATTTTAGAGCAAGACCAGCAAAGCAAACAGACATTAGAAGAAAATAAATAATAAAGAGGATAGCTGTGGTGGTGTGGTCATTATGAGTTGGGCTACTCACTACAAGGTTAGCAGTTCAAAACCACCAGCCAGTCAGTTGTAGAAAGATGAGGCTCTCTCATCTTGTAAAGAATTATAGTCTCTGAAACCCATTACATAGGGTTGCCCTTCATCACCATTATTATTTTATATAGTACTAAAAGTTTTAGTCAGAGCTATGTGACATCAGAAAGATGTAAGAGGCATCCAAATTGGCACAGAAAAGACAAAATATTGGCAGATGACATAATCTAAAATGTAGAAAACCCCAAATATGAAATTAATTGCAGGAACTAAATCAAACTTTTGACAACATAGCAGGCTATAAGATCAACCTACAAAACTTAGTTGGATCCTTGTGTATTAAAAATGAGAGTTCTGAAAAGGAAATTGAAACAGTAACTAGTAAACTACCGAAAAGATAAAATAGTTAGGGATACATCTAACTAGAGAAACATAAGACACATAGAAAGAAAACCACCAAACACTTCTACAAGAAACAAAAAGAGATTTACAAAAATGGAAGTCTCATGCTCATGGACCGAAAGATTAATATAGTGAAAATGTCAATATTGCCTAAAGAACACCATAAATTCAATGCAATTTAAATCCATGTCCCAGCACAATGTTCAAAGAAATAAAAAAAAGTAATCACCAAGTTTATGTGGAACTAAAACACTATTTTTAAAAAAGTAAGAGACCTTTCACTCCTAAATTTGAAAACTTATTATACAGCCACAATAATCAAAACAACTTGGCATGAGTACAAAAATAGATATGTGGACCAACGTATTAGAACAGAGAATCCAGAAATACAACCAAGTACCTAGACACCTGATTTTTTACAAAAGACTAAAACACATTAAGTGGTGAAGATAAAGTCTTTTCAATAAATAGTGCTAGAAAAATGGAATCTCTACCTGCAAAAGAATGAAACAGGACACATACCTCACACCACCTATTAAAAACGAACTCAAGGAGGATTGAAGACCTACATATAATCCCTAGAACTATAAGGATCATCAAAAGCGATACACTTAAAAGGACCTAGTACAAGGCTCACACTGCCAAACATAATGAGAAAACACCCCCACTCTAGAAGACGAAATACAGGACTGGACCCTTCTAAAGATATGACATATATGTATGTCAAAAGATTCATCGAAAAGAGTACCCACAGATTGGAAAAAAAAATTGGGAATGATATATATCAGATAAAGGGCTACTTTTAACAATCTATAGAAAACTACAACACATTAATAAGAAAATTAAATAGAACCCAATAAAAAACTGGGCCCATGACCAGAAGAGACAATTTACTAAAGATGACTCCAAAGCAACCAGATTCGTGAAGAAATACCCAGGAGTCTTAAGAGAAACACCAGTTAAAACAGCAAGGAGATGCCACCTCACACTGGTCACCTTAGCAATTGGTTTTTAAAAACAGAAAAATAGTAAATGGTGGAGCAAATATAGAGCGATTTACATTGCTGGTGGGGCTGCAGAATTTGACAGCAACTATGGAAGACACTTCCTTAACCAAATGCAAACATTACTACATGGTGACCCTGAAATCTCTCTAGTTGGTATATACCCTAAAGAAATAGAAAAACAAAACCTAGAAAAATTTATACCATGGTTATCGCGGAAATGTCTATAATAGCAAATAGATGAACACAATTTTTAAAAAACCTGTCTATAGAGGAATGGATAAACAAACTCTGGTACATACATGCAATGGAATATTATAAACCTTAAAATGCAAACGGAAGACTCTCAAATGGAAAAAAAAAATGGAGGACATTATGCTCA
>NW_022103918.1:3070726-3076669 GCF_000313985.2 Echinops telfairi | reverse complement strand
ATATTAATAATAAACTGAATAAAATTATTTTTTTCACATTGAAAACAAGGTCATCGCCTTAAAAACCCTCCAGATTCTTGAGTCATCGGACCTGCACACTGGTCTCAGTGGTTATTCAAGGAGGGAAAGTAAAATGGAAACCGACTTAAGTTTTTGATGGCACACGAGCTAGTTTAAAGCCAACAAAAAGAGGAAGACAAAATATAATAAAATGTCCAAAGTATTGGAATTCAGTCAGCATGCAAAACAGTCAGCATGTCTCAAGCTAAAATAATAAAAGAAAAAAATTAATCCTCAAATTTCAACATTCAAGAATTCTCTGAGAAAAAATATTGAATGATCCCAAAACATCAAACTCACTGCTTTTGAATCAATTCCAATTCGTAGCAACCTATATCAAAAGATGGTTCAGGAGATATAGAAATGATTGGTGATGGGTCACTCGTTTCAGGAGGTAGCAGATAATTAAGAATGGGTGAATTGAAGGAAAGTCTGAGCTGCACCCAAGGCATTGACAAAATTCAAGATTCCAGGAATTGAAAAAATACATGTTGAAGTGTCTAGACAAATATTTCTATTGGAATTCCATTTGAAATGCAGCACTGGAAGTATTCTCTGGTCGATGCCAAGAAATTTGAAAGATTATAATCTGGCCAATGAACTGGAAGAGGTCCATATAAATGCACATTCAAAAAAATATGATCCAATGAAATATGGAAATTATTGACCAACATCACACAGAAGTAAAATTTGCTGAAGATAATCCAAAAACAGTTGCAGAAGTACACCAACAGGGAGCTGCCAGAAATCCAAACCATATTCAGAAAAAGACTTGATTCTGGAGATATCACTGATGACGTCAAATATTTCTAGCTGAAAGCAGAGAATACCAGAAAGATTTTTACCTTTGCTTTTCAACTATACAAAGGCCTTTGGCTCTGGGTGTGTCATAATAAACTATGGGTGATATTGCTAAGATTCAGAATTTCAGAAGATGTAATTATGACCACGTGGAACCTATCCATAAACTAAGAGACAAGTGTTCAAACAGAACTAGGAGATATTGCATATTCAAAATCAGTAAAGCATTTCTTTTCAACGTATTTACTAAATCTGTATGCTAAGCAGGTGGCCCGTTGGGATAGTGGTTATGTGTTGGGCTGTGATCCTCAGTCCACTGTTCCAAACCACCAGCAGCTCCTCATGAGAAAGATGGGACTTTCTACTTCAGTAAACAGTTACAGTTCTCAAAAACTCAAAGGGGTCACTAGGAGTCAGCATTGACTGGATGGCAGTGAGTTTTTAGTGAGTGTGTATGCAAAAAAAATTAGCAAAATGAGCTCTATAAAGAGGAATGTCATCCATAGAGGAGGGAGACAGTCTTATTAACAGTCTGTGATGTGCAAGTGAGTCAATCTCGTCCGTGGAATAGGAAGAGCACTCACTGTAAAGATAAAGACTACAACTGTCAGCATGGATTTCTTCTCAATGTAACGGAACCAAACTTCTCACAACTGAACCAATAGACAATCAGTTCAGTGGAGAAAAGACTGAAGTTGCCAAGTATTTTATTTTAGGGACCAAAGCCCTTGGAAGCAGTCCTCAAGAAATTGCCTGATGTATTATAGGGGAAATCTGCTATAAAAGATTCCTTAAGGTGTTAAAAAATAGGGATGTCACTTTGAAGACTCCAGTGTGGCTAACCCCTGGTTGTTTTTTTAAATCACCTTTTATTCAAGTGAAAGCTGGATAATGAAGAAGGAAGACCAAAGATGAATTTTGCCTCTGAATTATAGTATTGGTGAAAATATTAAAACTGCCACTGACCACCATAAGAACAAACAGATTTGTCTTCAAAGAAGTACCGCCAGAATGATTTTTCTAAGCAAAGGTGGAGATATTTGTCTCAGAGGCTTTAGAGAGGTTAGTAAGAGAAATCATTACCTGGAGAAACACATCAAGCTCCGCGTCATAGAGAGTCAGTGAAAAAAGAAAGCCATTCAAAAGGTGTTTTGACACAGTGGTTACAAGACTGGGATCAAGCGGGACAATTGTGAGGATTGTGCAGGGAAAGGCAGTGTTTCACTCTCTTCCACATGGAGTCATTACCAGTTGTAACCAAATCGAGGGCACCTAAACACCACAAGGAAGAGATCACACAAATGTGTATGTAATTTTAGTGTGCCCTTGTTTTATAATCATATCTCTGAGAACATATAATTAGGTGCCCTGGGTAAAATTAGTGCGGTGTGTTAAATTAGTGGTAAAATTCATATAGTGTAGTACAGTGTAGCATAGTGCAGTGCAGTATACTGCATGTAGTACAGTGGGTTACACGTTGGGCAGCTAACTGCAAGGTCAGAAATTTAGCAGTTTGAAACCATTAGCCACCCTGTGGGAGAAAGATGAGGCTTTCATTTCCGTAATGACTTACAGACTCAGAAACCCACCAGGCCAGTTCTAATCTGTCATATAGATAACTGTAAGTCAGAATCGGCTTGATGGCAGTGAATTTGTTAAAATAATAAGAAGAGTAGGGAAAGGTCAAAATATAAAATTTTTTATATTTTTAACTTTTTGAAAATGAACTAATATTGTTCTTCTGTATGATCTGTGATCATTAGAAGGCTGGTAATGTGTACAGCAGATTACAAATCTGCTAAAGAATTACCGCACCAATAGCAGTACAAACAAAACATGAAAGTACCAAAAACCACAACTCTACAAGTAGCTCAGAGAAAGCTACTGTCGTAGTAACAATTCTTCTGTAAATATTCTTTTGTATTGTTTTGTTTTGTTATGGAAAAGCTCAGTTATTCTTTCAAAGGTGGTAGTATCTTCTCATTGAAAAAGAGGAGGATAATGTTTCATGAGTGCCTCTTATTGACCAAAGAATTCACAATTGTATGTGTATCTTATATTGATGATTAATGTTAAGATCACTATTTAAAGTTATAATAACAATATTCTATATTGTCAGTGGAAAAAGTCTTTTTTTCTTTCATATGCAAACAGTGCCTCAACTATCAAGGTTATGATGAATTATATTGCAAAAGGTAATAGTATCTGTGTTGAAGATAAACTAAATTAAACGAACCAATTGATAAGATACAAAGAAGGATATTAAGAGATTATGGAATGACTTCCCCCCAGATCTTTAAAACCAGACCAGATATCCATCTGTCTACAATAACTTAGGTAAAGTTTGCCTGAAGCCAGAGGATGAAAGAGAACGATAACCTCGAGAGGTTTCCTTTAACCACAGGATTTCACTCGATTGCCCTCTAACTACACAGGCATCTTCTCAGCGTTTTGATGAAGACGCTGGGCAGCAGACTTTTTGCTTTTGTGTCTTCTTAATGTTAATACAGTGTCATTCTGAGTTTCAAATGACATTTTTAATTTAAATGGGAGTTCTTACAAACATTGTAACAATCCATATTTCAGTTAGATCACGCTTGATTATTAAAATTATAAGATTAGGGAAAGGTAAAAATATAAAGTTTTTTATATTTTCAGTTGCAATACATTTTCTTTCTTCCTGAACTCTTTGATATCAGCTCCCTTCAAATTACATTTTAAATGGAAAAGAAAAATAGCCAAGAGAAAGGCATTGCAAATGTTCAGATTTTGTGTTAAAAAATTAATGTGGAGAATCCAGAAGAACAGTATTAAAAGTTCAGATTTCCAAGCCAACATTTTGAAATTCTATTGTACCCTTCATTATTAGTCTTGTGTCAAGTTGTCATATGATACAAAATTTCAGACAGAAATCCTTTTCACTACATAATTTATTTTTTAAATTCTTTGTAATAAAGTGGAATCATTCTGTTAATGCTAAAATTGTATTGCCAACAAGTTGATGCCAACTCACAGTGATCCCCTAGGTTAATAGGACTGCCCTGTAGGGCTTCTCGCGGTGTCATCTCTATGGAAGCAGATTGCCCCTGGTTTCTCTCCATGTGAATCCAAACCACCAAACTGTAGGTTCACAGCAAAGCCCTTTAGTTACTGCACCACCAGGTCTCCTTTCTATGTGCTAAAAGGGAGGGCTTAGGGATCTCCCCCTTTAAAAAAAAAAAGGTTTTCTTAGGTAGACTTAAGGAATAATAGAATTCAGTGCCTGTAACAAGACCTCAAGGACTGCGCTCCGCGTTGGTCGGCTTGCGCAAGATCAGTGGTTCAACACAACCAGAGGGTTCATTAGGAAATATGTGGCTTGCTACTCCCTTATAGATTTGCAATCTATGAAAACCATAGGGCTCATAGGGTCACTACCCTGCCCTGTAGGGTCACTATAAGTCAGAATTCACTCTATGGCAATGAGCTTGGTGTGTTTTTAACTAAGTCCTCATTGTCACACTACAGGGCAGAGTAGAGCTGCCCCTGTGAGTTATGGAGGTTATAAATACTAGGGGAGCAGAAAGCCTCACCTTTCTCCCAAGGAGAAACTGGTGGTTTTGAACTGCAGACCTTGTGTTTAACAGCCCAATGCCAACCTAGCAGTCTAGCTCACTGTGACAACAAAGCAGGCATCCAGTTGAGGTCCATGAGTCTTTAGATTTAAAATAAAGGCTGGAAGGTTTGTGACCTTTCAGAGCCAGAAGTGAAACAGCACCTCCCTGCACACAAAACCAGTAAGTGAATGGTGCACCTTGAGTAAACGCTGTGCACAGCTGAGTTGCCCTGAAATGTCTATTTGATCACGACCCTTTCTTCTCATAATTGTTTTTGTATGTTGATGCAGTATACATAGAGAAAACTGGTTTTATTAAGTACTGATTATTTACTATAAGAAACTGAATACACATACAAGGGCAAGTCAAAAAAGTATTGGTACATAAATCCTAGAAGCCTTTAATAAACACATTATCAAAATGTGAGGCTATTGTTTCTAGATATATCCTCAAGGTATGTGTGTTAGGGTTCTCTAGAGAGATAAAACCAAATTGCTGATACTTTAATACATTTATTTATAAAGATAATTAGATATATAACAAGAAATGAACTGTTAAATCATATACAGATAAATATATAATACAAGAAATAAACAATTAAATTATAAAGCACTACAAATGGCTCAGTGCAACTCACGTCCATGAGAGAGAGTTGTGAGAGACTAGCAGTCCTTCAAGTCTAGTCTGCTGCCAGATCTTCCTCTATTTGTAGAGAGAGCTAGGCTATGTCAGCACAGCAGCCAATCACAAGGCAGGTCACCAACCACCAGTCCCCAGCTCCAGAGATGCCTTAAAGGGACCTCAACTGACAGCGACACAGTCCACAGGCTAGGCGTCCACAGGTAGTGTAGCCTTTAAATTGAGGCACAGAACAAGCAAGGCAGCCGCACACTGGTCCGATGATCACAGAGCTAGAGACAACAAAGGCAAGGCTCACCAAGCCATCCATCTCTCCGCCCCTCAGTCAATCCCACCTGTGTTTATCAGCCAGGCTGGCACAATAAACTATCTCAGTATGTCTATGAACTTCTGAAGGTATTGTTTCCATATCACCAACTCATTGAAGTCTCTTATTTGTAGTAAGTCAAAATGGCAGTTTTGACAGCCCGCAGGGACTCAAATCATGTTCCTTTTCAATGTTCTCTGATTTTGGGAAACAAAAATAAGCCTAAACGAGCAAAACAGGGACTGTAGGGTGGACGGGGTAAGGTGTCCCAATAAGATCCTTATAGACCAACCATTGCTACCTCTGAAGAATGAGCAGGGGCCTCAAAGCAAATTCCCTGGCCTTTTCTTACCAACACAATTTTCAATTTTCTTAAACTTCTTCATCATAAGCCATCATGATCTATCAAGATTACCCCTTTGTAATTCCACAAGACAGTTGCCATAACCTTCTGAATGTCCTCCTCTGCCTTGTTTTTAATTGGCCCCACAGATGCCCTCAGGTTTACTACTGTGTAGATTGGAGCTCCCCGCCCCCCCC
>NW_022103918.1:3068081-3070626 GCF_000313985.2 Echinops telfairi | reverse complement strand
TATGATTCGGATAAACATGTGCATATATGAATTAGAATACAACTAGCTATACATTGTTATTTACCTTTGTGTATGTATGAAGCTTCAAAAAGTTCATAGGATATTTTCTTGAAATTTTGAAACACCTTATATGTATGTATACATTTAGACATTCATATACACACTCACACATACATGCTTATATAATGGAATTCTAAAATCATTAAAGCACCAAGAATACTTTGACCTTTCAAATTTTGTGAATATATATTTTTATTAGTCCTTCATTCATGGAAAACACTATTCTAAATTTATTTGGCACTGATAATATTTTTATGGTATATTTAACTGGGTCTCATGTTTGAAGTTGTGATGTTATACAAATATTGTAATAGCTTTGTGTATTAATTTCATAGGTAAAAGGAAAAACTTTAATAACAAATGTAAATATACTAACAATTAATTTTTCACAAAATATTAATGGGTATAGCAGTTTTCCAGTTTTCAATAGTGATTTTTAGGATTTTAGGTTATAATTATAAAGTATTGTTGACAATGAGGTTTTTATGGGCAGGTTTGTCGTATTCAGTGAAAAATTGATATGTAGCGATTGCTATCAAATATAAATCAAGTACATAGCAAGCATTACCCAAGGAAGAAAGTACAAAGACTAGCTCCCATTATGCCGATTCTGAATCATAACCACTCTTTAGGACAGGGAACTAGCCCTGTGGGTTTCTGAAATTGTAACTCTTTACTGGAGTAGACAGCCTCCTCTTTATCCTGAGGAAGAGAGTAGGATATGTATATACAAACAAATATATATGTTTGTATATATATATAGTTTTTGCAAAGAGAAACATATTCAAATGTGTGTGTGTGTGTGTGTGTGTGTGTGTCTGTGTGTGACTGTTTGAATTTCATATGAAGGGGCATAGGGTAGGAAAGATTTTCAAAGAAAAAAATATGTGATGGACTTCAATTACATTAAATGCCCCCTCAATTTACTTAACTTCAAAATACATATCTACCTTTGTGATGCAAGAAAAAGAATTGTACCTGAGAAAAAGAATGTAGGAACTGTTACTTCAAATCACGTTATCATTTAAAAGTTGCTAAAATTTTGACATGAGTTCTTGTGCCCATATGTATGTGTGCTGACTTCCGCCTTATGTATATTGAATTTTCTTTCATCCAAATATCCCCTTTTGCTAAGGACTGACCTCCATCCCATCCCCTCACCTCCAGTCTTCACTGCCATTTACTTAATTCTGACTTATATGACCCTATAGGACAGGGTGGGTTTCAGAGACTATAACTCTTTACAGAAGTAGAAAGCCTTGTCTTTCTCCCATAGAGCAGCTGGTGGTTTCGAACTGGTGACCCTAAGATTAGCAGCCAACAGTAACCACTATGCCACCTGGACTCCTTAACTTTCCTTCCTAGTAATCTTCAAAGAATTTGGGTAAACCTTTTCTTGACATTTACAGTATTGTCTCATACAATACTTACCCTTTCATTATTGACTATTATCACTTAGCATACTATATTCTATGTTCATCTATGCTATGAGGTGTTTTACAGATTATTATTCTTTAATATTGCATATTATTCCATTCTTTGGGTGCACCACTGGGAGAGAGATTTAAATTTTTACTACTCTCTTAAAGAGTTATACAGTCTTGGAGACCCACAGGGGCAGTTCATCTCTGTCCTATAGGGTCCCTATGACTTGGAATTAACTCAACAGCAGTGAGTTTGTTTTTCTGGTTGGATACTCCATAGTGTGTTTATCCATTCATCTGCACATGGACACTTAAGGTTGTTGCTATTCTTTTTCCTGCTGTTGCAATGAACATGAGTGTGTATATATCTGTTCATGTCACAGCTCTTATTTCTCAAGAATGTAGTAGAATTCATGGGTCACATGAGGTTTCTTTTCCAACTATGTTCAGGAACATCATACCATCTTCCACATTGCTTGCAGCGTTTAACAGTCCTACCGGATGAGTATGAAGTTCCCAGGTCCTCCACAGCCCATAGAGAAGTAGCAAATAACATTTGTTTCTGGTTTTTTTAATTTTAGAATTTATGCTACATGAGATTTATATATCTCATTTTTATTTATCTATATCTAATGGCTAATAATAGTGAGAATTTCTTTGTGTGCTTGTTAGCTCATTGAATGTATTCTGTAAGCTGTTTATTTATGTCTTCTACCGATTTATCAGATGGATTTTTTATTTTTTTAGTGTTGAAGTGTTAAATATTTCTATAAATTCTAGAGATGGGTTAGTTGTCTGATATGCCATCACAAAAATTATAAACCAATATCCCTCATGAACTTAGACACAAAACTTCTCAACAAAATTCTATCTAATAGAATCAGACAACATATTAAAAATAATACTTTATGGATCTATTTCCCCATCCTCATATATAAATATATTTGCAGATGTACATGCCTTTATCTAGACATCTATAACTGCTCTTTGCCTCCCAGCTCTTTCCTCTATTTCCCTTGATCTATGTGCATATATTTATAGGTTTAGTATTAAGGTAGCAG
>NW_022103918.1:3052394-3053402 GCF_000313985.2 Echinops telfairi | reverse complement strand
CAAATTTATGAAGATGTCTTAAACATAACCAAACAACCCTAGGAAATGAATCACTGAGTCGGGAGGCTCAGGATTACAGTCTTAGGGACCTTCAAAGTCAATTGAAATAACATAATCCACAAAGACAATATTCTAATCCGATGTGAGTGAATAGGTACTGGGGTGTTTAAAGCTTGTGAATAGCCACCTAAGGTTAAATTATTGGTCTCTTCCTGTTTACAGGAAAGACAAGCAATACAAATTGAAGATATGTGGATACAAATAGTCAAATGAACACTGGGATCCATGAATATCATTCTCCATGACCCTCAGTCCAGAACTAGATGGTGCCCTGCTGCTACTACTGAATGCTCTGAAAGGGATCAGACTAGAAGGTCCTGGGCAGAGTGAGAGTAAAAATGTTTAACTAAACTAAAAATCATCTAAAAATGCTATGCTTACTAGTCACATAGGCAGTGATGAAACTCCTGAGACTGTGGACTTTATCACCTTCAGTTCTGAAACTGAACTCACCACTATCAGTTTTCATCCGAACCATAGACAGGTCTAAAAACGGATCATGCTAGAGTAGTATAAACACCTTAGACTAATTAGTGACGTGAGATCAAAAGGGCAGCATTCACATTCTTCTCAGTGCTATCCATAGTTGGCTTTTTGTTTGTTTTTTATGATCTACACAGACAAGATGAAAAATGCCTACAGTAAAAAAAAATTAAAATAAAAATAAATTCCTAGAGTAATTTATATACACCTGGAGAAAAGGTTTACATTACTAGCATAAAGTAAATTGTCTTGTTTCCCTTTCAATTGTTCTATAATTACTTAATGAGAAGAAATAATCAGCACATCTCTGATCTGATTAAAGGAAAGATCAAGTATGCTAGCTAAAGAACTAACCCTTTTTTTCATAATATATAAATATATGTCTACAACTCATTGTAGCTACTTTACTGTTTTCACATAATGCATACATTCCATTCTGCAAAGAAGTCAATAAATTAGCCATAT
>NW_022103918.1:3048228-3051221 GCF_000313985.2 Echinops telfairi | reverse complement strand
ATTTTTTTAAGTTGCATGTAAAACCTAGCCAGAGTTGGTAGAGAGCTATGTGGTAGTTTATTTGTATTTCTAAAAGTGCTATAAAAGCTTCAGTCGCTTCAAGTATTTAATGGTATTTTCAGAAGTGCTTTTGGTTTAACCAAATAATGTTTTCAATCATGTTTCCCTCTGTACCATTCAAGTGTAATTTTTGAGACCTGGCTTAGAAAAGAATGGTGTCTCTTATTGATTGAATTATTGACACCTTCTGTACTCGGTTTAAAATGATGATGTTCTTGAAGAAACGCCTATCAAAGTCTGATTTGCTGCCATCTCATTGAATCCAAATCTCAATGACCTTATCGGACCGAATAGAAATGCCCCACGGGATTTCTGAGGTTACAAATCTCTAAGGGGGCAGAAAGCCTCCTATATTCTCCCACGAGGAGTCTGGTGGTTTTAAACTGCTGACCTTGAGGTTAACAGCCCAGTCCATAGCCCACTTTAAATATTTTGCCTTCTTAAACATATTTAATATTTCTTATTTAATATTTCTCAGAGTCGATTGTGCCGTTGATACACATGATATATGCACCTGGATATTATCAGTGAAATGGGAATTAATAACAAAATGGACAGTCATTTTCTTAACATTATAGAAAGGGATAATTTTCAGATGATTAATACTATAAGGGGACACAATAGTTTAAAGATTTGATGCTTTTCAAACCTCACTAGCAATTCCAACAGAACCTCCATTATCAAATTTTCTTCTACATATTTTGCCATTGTAAGCATTATTTGGGTATATTACTTAAACCTTGTAAAACCATTGAGGTATTTAAATACTAGTTGTTTATAAAGTTACATACATGTATCCATAGAGCATTTCTTATAAACACTCATGTATAATAGCTACAGATTTTGAAAACACATCATTTCCTTATTTGTCCAGAAAGCATTGCATGAGAACTATTTCTATTTGTCTCTACTACTTTAAAGTTTGTGTTTTTTTTACTTTAAAGTTTTTAAGAGTTTCATACTTTTAAAAAGTCTTACCATTTATGTGGCACATTTAAAAATTCAAGCTGAGAAAAACACTAATCCATATAAATGTACTGTAGGCAACACAGAATGTGTATCCCTTGAAGCAAAAGCAAAGTGAGATCAGGGAATTTTTGTGAAATTCAGTTATCCTGATACCGATTATCTGAGAATACCTGGTTTCCTTGTGGCTTCTTGCTGTCTTTATCTATCCGCTGCTTTTTCCACCCAAGTGATGCACAGTTCACTTCTCTGAAGACAGCTCTGCTCCCACCGAGGAACTTTCTTTCCCCACTCGAAGTCAGAAGTTTTTACTATTACCAGAAATAATGGGCCTAACTTCCAGTTGAAAGTTTCTATTTTCCTTGTGAATGTTAAACCACCATAACATCCTGATAGAAAAGAATTAGGTACAGAATACAAATCCTAGATGCCTGAATTTGGTTGTTCAATTCTTTGTGTGTATTTGTTTATTTATGTACTGTTAGAAATAAAGTTATCATCTAATATAATTTTCTTTGGGTAATTACAGCTCCCTTTAAATGTTAAGATAAAATAATTATGAATTAAAAATAATTAACAATATCATTCATATTTGGAGTCTAGAAATTATACTATAACATAATCAAAATAATAATCACCTTATTATCAGAAAGATGGCTATAAATCAGTCTCTTTAGTCATTCATAAATTTTAAATGCACAGAAGTACGTAGACTGATATAATGAACCCACATGTATTTTCTCAAAATCCTTGTTGTTGTTGTTGTTGTTCAGTGCTACAAAGTCCATTTAGAACCATAGAACCCCTGTATTTAACAGGACAGAAATACTGCCCTGTCCTGTGGCATCCTCACAGTTGTTCTTATGCTCTGATATTTTTTATGTAAGACGCCAATATTATAGGTAATCGTACATTTAGTTTTGTTTGCCATTTGACTATTTGGCCAAACAGTGATCTCTAAGCATATGTGGAGCTCCGACCCCCTGATGCACTGGAAGCCTGACCTGGTTTTCAACAGTTTCTGTATTTCTTGGGTTTTTTGTTCGTTCATATTGGGGTTCATCTCAGATGTGTTATATCACTGGGGCCACCCTCACGAATTTTTGTTATATGTCTCCCCCCACCACTTTCAGCATATGACACCCAGGATTGATGAGCTTATAAGGACAGCAAGTACAGTAAGGGTTTCTGGGGGTACAGGGGGGAATGAGGGGCAGGTAAAAGGGAGCTGATGTCAAGGAGCTCAGGAAAAAAAACAATGTTTTAAAACTGATTGGGGTAGCAATTGTACAACATCGATTGATGTGATTGACCTCTGAAATGATAGGATATCTGTATTAACTCCTAATAAAAGGTGTTGGGGGGAAAATCCCCACCCCTACCCCCAAAAAAGTGACTCATTGTTGAAAAATAATCTTATCGAGGCAGCCGTTATGTTATTTTTCATGCTCTCTCTACTGAGAAGCATGTTCTTCTCCAGGGACTGGTCGCTCTTGATAACATGTCCAAATACGCGAGACAAAGTCGCACCATCTTTCCCTCTATGGATCATTCTGGCTCTATTTCTTCCAAGACAGATCGATTGGCTTTTTTGGCAGTCCAAGGTACTTTCAATATTCTTCGCCATCACCATAGTACAAACGCATCAGGCATTTCTCCATTTTTTCTTATTCAATGACCGATTTTAACATGCATATGAGGCTATTGAAAAAACCATGGCTTGGATCAGGGATACCATAGTCCCCAAAGTAACATTCTGGTTTTTCACCACTTTAAAGAGGTTTATTTGTGGGATTTTTGGTGTGTGTTTTTTATAAATCATTTTACTGGGGACTCGTACAATTCTTAGTACAATCCATCCATACATACAGTCTGTCAAACACATTTGTACATTTGTTGCCATCATCATTCTCAAAACATTTGCTTTCTAATTGAGCCCTTGATATCAGCTCATTTTCCCCCTCCCT
>NW_022103918.1:3045149-3046213 GCF_000313985.2 Echinops telfairi | reverse complement strand
ACAAACAATACCCTCCCCTGGGGTGGGTCAGTGCCCTCTTCCCCTGCCACACATCTTTGTTTTTCTCCTTTCCTTCCCCTCCCTCCTTTTTAGTTGGCTACCATATGTACCCTTGGATTTGGTCTGGTTCCTGCCATACTACCTGGACCTCACCCCTGGAGTGTTTGTATGCAGTAGCTTTTTCCCTGTGCCCTTTTGCATTTTTCTTTTCTTTTTTTTGTAAACTTACCTCAGTGGACTCATGTTGTACTTGACCTTTTGTGCTTGACTTACTTCACTTAGCATTATTTCCTCCAGTTCTTCCCATGTGGCGATATGCTTCATGCGTTCATCACTGTTTTTTAGCGATGCATAGTACTCCATTGTATGTGTGTACCACAGTTTTTTAATCCATTCATCTGTTGGTGGAAATTTGGGTTGCTTCCAACTCCTTGCAATTGTTAACTGTGCCACAATGAACATTGGAGCACAGATGTCTGGCCGTGGTTTGTTTCTTGCCTCTTCTGGGTATATGCCCAGTAGGGAGATTGCTGGGTCGTATGGTAGCTCAATTTCCCTCTGTTTTAGAAATCGCCAAATCGATTTCTATAGTAGCTGTATGTACCTACAGGTCCATCAGCAGTGGATGAGAGTTTCTATCTCACCACAGCCCCTCCAACACTAGTTGTTTTCTGATTTTTTTAATTGGGCTACCTTTGAGGGTGTTAGGCGGTATCTCATAGTTGTTTCGATTTGCATTTCTCTTATGGCTAATGATAAAGAACATTTTCTCATATGTTTATTGGCCATTTAGATTTCAGACTCTGTGAAACTTCTGTTCAGGTCCTTTGGCCACATCCTCAGTGGGCAGATAGTTTTTCTCTTATTGTTATCTTGCAAAGTATTGTAGATTTTAGTAATAAGGCCTTTGTCTGATGTGTCATTGCTAAAGATTGTTTCCCAGTCGGTGGGCTCTCTTATTACTCTCTTGGTGAATTTTTTCGATGTACACAGGTGGCTTATATTCAGTATATCCCACTTGGCTATTTGTGACTCCTCTGTATTTGTATCCTTCCCTATTCCCC
>NW_022103918.1:3043614-3044481 GCF_000313985.2 Echinops telfairi | reverse complement strand
TTTGTGCTTGGCTATAGTAAAGGATATTACCTTTTTAATCATCTAAAGAGGTCTTATACAGCAGATTTGCCCAAGGTAATGCGTTGTTTGAGCTCTTGACTGCTGCTTACCTGAGCATTAATTGTGGGTACATGCAAGACAAAAACCTCGACTACTGCAATATTTTCTACAGTTCTCTGATCCACTTGTGAGGAGTTTGCTCTTCTTTACACTGCATTGCAATGCATACTAAAAGCTACAACCTTTGAGCCTCCTCAGCAAGTGCTTCAAATACTCCTCACTTTCAGCAATCAGGTTGTGTCATCTGTATATCACAGGTTGTTAATAAGCTTCACTCCAATCCTGAAGCCTCATTATTCTTAATATAATCCAGCTTCTCTGATTATTTGCTCAGCATACAGATTGATTAAGTATGGTGAAAGCATACAAAATCCTATAAAGCATCAATTATGTCCTGTCTAGTTATCTCTCCCATATTAGTTTGAACCAAATCCTAAATGATATATTATTTCATGCATAAGTATTCCACTATATATTACTAAAAGACAATGACTTTTTAAAAACTATGCATCATTTTCACTTCTAAAATATAACTGTTTTAATATCAAAGCGGCTTCAAAAAGTTCTTGTAAAAATCCATTATTTTATCATTCTATGTTTCCACAAACATTTTGAAGCCTCTTCATGTTATAAATATCCAATAAATGTTCACTGTACCATAAAGGCTACCATGATGTATTTATGTATTAATAATCAAAGCCTAATAAGGTCCACAATTTAGTTGGGTGATATGCCTTTTACCTATTCATTTAAAATAATATTTATTTTGGTTTTGTTGACAGTTAATAGAGCAAATTAGATTTCAAT
>NW_022103918.1:3040728-3042765 GCF_000313985.2 Echinops telfairi | reverse complement strand
AGAATCAACTCGATAGCAATGAGTTTGGGTTTTCTTTTGGGAATGAATAGTAGAATTTGTCAGATTCAGCACAATTATCATTTTAGAGCAATTAACATTCCTGTGGTGGCTGCTTTGTGCAACACCATTTTTCTCCTCTACACAAAATGTCAACAGCATCCTCTCAGTTGTGATAAACAAAAACATTGCCAGATGTGATTCAGAACCAATGACCTATAGTTTCTTTCTCACAGAGAATTTATTGCAAATATGGTTGGTTTCTTATAGAGGGTATGGAACCATCTGAATTTTTCTGACTGCATCTAATGGCATTATGCAACATATTCATATTCCCTCCATACTTTGTTAACCATTGGATTTGGAAAATACTTACAGCTTTCCAGCCAATTCCAATGTGTAGTGACACTATCGGCCAAGTAGAAGATTTCCAAGACCAAAATCTCAAAGGAAGCCGAATGCCATATCTTTGGGACATACAGTAATGGGAGAGTTCAAACTACTGACTTTTTGGTTAGCATATGAGTACTTAACCACTAAACCACCACGATTCCTTGAATTCATAGAATAGATCTTATGAAAGATGTCTATAATTTTTCTAAATACCACCAGCTCTCCTATTTGGATAAATGGCTCAGTGAAGTAAGCACTGGGATGCTAACTAAAAAGTTCATAGTTCAAACCCATTAACTGCTGCATGGGAGAAATATGAGGCATTTTGCTTCTATAAAGATTTACAGCTTTGAAAACCCTATGTAACCATTCTACTTGCCCTATAGGGTCACTATAAGTGAGAAACGACTCAATGGTAGTAGGCCTAGTTTGATTTTCCCACCTGCTAAATCCCATCAACCCATTTTGTGTATCTTTCAACTCTGCCCACTTTTCCCTTTCTTATGATAAATACTCTCATTCTCTCACTTAGGCCACTAACCCTGCTCTCTGCACTTCCAGTATTGTCCCTTGCCACTCTCTCCTCCACACAGCAGTCAGAGTGGCCTTTCTAAAATGCACAACCAATTATGTCAAGTGTACCCCAGTACACTCTACTCAAATACTTAACACTCTTCAATGGCTTCCCAGTTCCATCAGAATAGTATCTGAGTTATTTTCTGGAATTTACTGGGTATGTTGTGACAGGATTCTTGATTACCTTTCTAATCTCTTTTTATTCCTTCTACCACCACATAAGTTTCAATATTTCATATATATGCATATGTTTCATACATAATTAATGCTCTTGTTTTATATGTTTAATTTTGAGGGGGGATGGTAGCATATTGTTCCTATTCCTTTGCAGCATACTTTTTAAAGTCAAATCACCATTTTTTAGTAATTGTTTGTTAACTAATGTAAATATAATATCTTTATTAAAATATCTGCATACAATTCCATTATTTAAATAGACCAGTTAATCTATCCAAATTCCTTCTTCAGTGTCTTTATGTCTTTAACAACTAGCATAAGGTTGGTGTTAAAATTGTTTTTATGTATGAAGGCTAAAAGTAAAGTTAATAGGAAAATTAAAAATCATAGCGTATCATGAATGAGAAAAGGGAAAAGACAAATCCTTTTCTCACATTTTACACTTGGATCTACTTTCCATTTAAATTTTTTAAAAATAATCTAATTTAAATAAAACCAGTTTTACAGAACTATTAATTTCTTTTGCTTTTGAATAATGATTCCTAAACTCCACTCTCTATTATCTTATTATGTCATTTAAAAAGCTCCAATAATTCCTTGATATGCAATCAAAATCAAATTAGATCTATATTATACTAAATATTTGTCAAATAGCATATTTAGAAAGAGGTAGAATATATTTGTTAAACCCAAACAAGCAATAAGATATGAACCAAATTCAAATATTGGGAGCTCTTCATTTTGAAAATATAAGGACATTCCTCTATTATTTATTATAAATAATAGAGATAGATGGGTGAAAACTCACAAGCAAACAATTTTAAGACAAAGTACTGTGGTACTTAGCTAATTTTTCTGTCAGCTTGAAGCTATTTGAAGATGTAAGCGTGGAGT
>NW_022103918.1:3037766-3040036 GCF_000313985.2 Echinops telfairi | reverse complement strand
TAGTATGCTTCTCTAATTCATTTAAGATCAAATCCAGTAGTAAGAAATGTATGAACTCTGAAAAATTCAACAATAGTTGCAGCAGTACATTGACAAGGAGTTGCCAAACATTGAAGCTGGATTCAAAAGAGGATGTATAAGAGATATCATTACTGGTATTAGATGAATCTCGTCTCGAAGCAGGGAATATCAGAAACATATTTAGTTGTGTTTTATGGATTATGCACAGACATTTTATTGTGATAACATGAATTCCAGACAATTCATGGTTTTAGTTGAAGGGCAACAAAAAGGAGAAAGATCTTTGATGAAATGGGTTGACACGCAGCTGCAACAATGGGCTCAAACATAACAATTGTGAGGATTCCACAAGACCTTCTGTTGTACATAGACTCACTATGAGTTGGAAGCCACTCAACAGCACCTAACATAACAATCCACACTGACTCTTAAACTTTTTTCTTTGGGGGGGTCTATTCGTCCAGTTGTGAGAATCTGGGATTTTCTTTACATTGAGCTGTAATACTAGAGGCTTCAGTCTTTAATCTTCTTCAAGTGCTTCATATCTTCCTCACTTTCTTTCCTTTTTTTTTAACGTGTTTCCTCTTAGACTATTCTTAACAAGTTTTCTTCATTTTCTGCCCCAATCACGCTTAATATTTTTTGACTGTAGCTTCAATCAGAAATTTTTATTATTGGGTTTAGGACTTGGTTGCTCTCCAGGTGGGAGAGGCTGGAGTTGGTGAGGTGAATGAGGAAGGGATACATTAATAGTTCTTCACTCTGACTTTACAGTGGGGAGCTTCCAGTGAAAAATGATGTGCTAGGCATCACTACCTAATATCCTCATTTAATCTTTCTGGGTCATCCACTATGAATAAAAACAAAGCCCGTCACCTGGGTTAAATTGTTAAACAAACCAGGTATGTTTTGCCTGGCCCCACAATAATTTTAGTCCAGTGCTAGAGACAATAAAAATGACAATTATTTTTAGCATAATAAATCCTACAACAGAGAATACATGGTGACCAATAAGAACACCTAACCTATAACTAGCAGAGAAGGGAAGCCTCAGAGTAAATGAATTCTGAAAGAAGACCCAAAGGAATGAGCTAGGCACAGAGGAAAAGATTGCCTGGACAGAAGGAATACTGTGTGCAAATCTTTCAGACAAGAGTGGGCATATAGCTCATTAAAATAAATGACATCAGTTAATTCTTAAAATTTTAAGTGGTTTAGGCTGACATGTCTAGAGAAACAAAATCAAGGACACGCATATGTAAAAGAAGAAATGTTATACTAAGAAGTTACATTGTATCAAGAAGTGATCCCAGACAGTCTGATGATAGTGAGGCCCTCTTCAGAATCACTGCAGGCCAATGATGCAGAAAGGTGAAGCAAGAAGCAAAGAGATCACAATCTAGTGGGTGCAGAGTGCTGTGAATTCAAGGTCAGTAAGACATGTCAGGTACAGATACCTCTCCAGGTTGGGACCCACAAGGAGGCAAACAGAGTCTCAGTAAAGTCCCAGAAAGGAGGAAGCTGAATGGCCAGAGAGAGGAGGGAGTAGTTTCTCATGGTCTTTCTTATAAAAAAAGCCACACCTCATGAGGCAGCATCAAGCTGTGATTGATAGGTCGGACTCCACCTCCACCTCCACGTAGGTGCATGCTGACACAAAATCTAACTGCTACATAAAGTTTTATTTTCTTGTTTCATTTTGTTTATTAAATGTGATTTTTATAATGGAGTATTCAGGAAAGAGGAAAGAGAAAATAAAGGAAGCAGGGTCAACACAATGTCAGAAAAATACTGGAACCCAAGTAGGTAGAAGTTATTTACTCTACATGTACACTGCTACAGATAAGAACCCACAACATAGGGAATGCAGGATAGATAAACCCCTCAGAGCCAACAAGGAGAGTAGAGATAGCAGGAGGATTAGAGGAGAGTGGGGGTGGAAAGAATCAACCTATAACCCCCTCCCAGGGGGACAAACAACGGAAAAGTGGGTGAGGGGTGACAGAGGATAATGTAAAATATGAAAATAATAATCTATAACTTATGAAGGATTTGTAAGGGAGGGCTGGCAGGGGGTAGAGGCAGAAGAAATGGGGAGCTGATCAGGGGTTCAAGTGGGAAGAGAATGCTAACAAAGAATGCTGAAACCCTGGTGGGGACTGAGCATAATAGTGGGACAGGAGGAAAGTCAAGGGAAATAGAGGAAAGAGCTGGGAGGCAAAGGGCATTTATAGAGGTCTAGATAAAGA
>NW_022103918.1:3035041-3036438 GCF_000313985.2 Echinops telfairi | reverse complement strand
ATGTGATAAGAGATGTAAGAGCCCCCAATAAAAGTATTTAATAAAAAAATAAAGAAGAAGAAAAAGAAGTTAGTTACTCAGGGGACATGGAACAGATATATTTAACTGTATAACTTCCTTCAATGTATCCAAATTCTTAATTGACTATGTTAGGAACACTATTACCTTTGTGGAATGGATGGGGTTTGGATGTGATCAAGAAAGAAAGACTCAGGCCCATGAGAGGATCCAATCCAGAACATGGAAAGGGCTTGCAAGAAGAAGTAAGCATCTGTCATTGAAACAAATTCAGTGATGGAGGGTGGCCAGGGGATGTAGAGGAGCTCCTGTCTGTCTAAAGCACTGCATTTAAAAAATAGTTCAATAGTATTGAAACCACACTCCCCCGCAAAAAAAGTTCAATAGTGATCCAAGTCAATCTTTTCTGGAATTTATGCAGTAGGGTACCTGTAGTTGATGCCAAGGTTACAGCATCTGCTAAAGTAAACAGATGTGTGATAAAATGAAAGTATTTGACTACACATGGCAGATAGAAGACAGATAATAGTCTTATTCTCCCCTAATATTTACAGCATTAAGAGCCCTGCTGGTATAGATGTTACACATTGTCAACTTGAAGAAATATAAAAATACAGGGGTGTTATTCAACTTGTCATTCCCATCATAGCCTGATGGTGCCTCCTTATGAGAGTGGCCTTCTCATAAGGAGAGTCCTAGGGGACTCCCCCTCTCTCTGCCTTTTCTTCCCTATTTGCTGGCCACCCTAATTGCTGCCAGAGCCCTGCCAGGCTTCCACCGACCTTGGATCCACAAGGCGCTCTACCCACCGGCCTGGGATCGTCCTGCAGTCTGCACCATTGCATGTGGGCTCTCGCAGGACACTCAAACCAAAAACCCTAACTCACTGCCATGGAATCAATGCTAACTCATAGTGACCTCCTGTGGGTTTCGCAAACTGTAACTGATAACAGGGGGAGAAAGCCCAGTCTTTCTCCCACTGGCTGCTGGTGGTATTTTCCAACTGTCGACCATGCGGATTGCACCCAGATGGGTAACCACTACACCTGCAGGGCTGCTTCTCAAGGGAGCCTATGTGGCGATATTTCTAAAGAAAAGGTGTCAAAGAAGGAAGAATTGCACAAAGAGAAATAACTCCAGAAAATCTCCCTGCAGTGTTCAGAGTAGCTGATGCAAATGAAGAAACTAGTCAATGTAAGGAAATAAATACACTGATCCAGAAAGAGTGTCTGTTCCAACCAAACAAACTGTAATACTTCATAATTCATGGGACCTAGGATAGAGTCCACAGAATGGTCTCATTAATAGTTGATAGAGTTAAAGTTTATTGTGCCAACCTGGCCGATAAACACATGTGGGGTTAATCGAAGGACAGAGGA
>NW_022103918.1:3032347-3034484 GCF_000313985.2 Echinops telfairi | reverse complement strand
CATAACATTATTTTCGTTGCTACTTCATCACTGTCATTTTGCTACTGTTATGAATCAGGCGACTTCTGTGAAAGGGTCGTTCAGCCCCCAAAGGAGTCCCGACCCACAGTAGTCCCACCTCAAAAATGCTAAAAACACAAAAAAATTCACTTCCATCAAATTGGTTCAACCCATAGCTACCTTATCTAAACCAAAACAAACCAACAAACATTCAAACTCAGTGCCATGGCGTCAATTCTGACTCATGGTGACCAATAAAAGAAGGGTTTAACTACCTCATAAGGTTTTCAAGTTGGTAAACCTTTGCAGAAGTTGACGGCCATGTCTTTCTCCCATGAAGAAGCTGGCAGATTCAAATCAATGACCTGCCAGTTAGTATCTAAAAATGTAACTAATGTACCACCAGAGCTCCAGAAAAACAAAACTAGCAAGGATCAACTTGTTTCCAAGTAACTTAATTGGGGTCTCAGGACAAAGTTCAAGGAATACAAAATTTTGTAATACCCAATAAGTGAAACTGTATGGTTACCAGGCATTTTTAAAATAGGAAAAAACCTTAAAAAGGAGGGGAAGAATCTCTCTCTTACATGTTTAATAAATTACATGGTTAAGTGCAATGTACAAAAATACCCAAATCAAGATTTTGAAGCTTAAAAGTACAAAATATGAGGTTAAAAATATACTGGCTATAGATGGAGGAAAAGACTATATCTAGGTCTACAGGTTAAAAAAAAGCCTCTACTTTTAGCAGTCAAATCTAGAATTAATACCTGATGCCCATCAACAGATGAATATGGTATACATAAGCAGTGAAATACTATTCAGAATGAACTATTGTTATTTGCTAAAATATTAATGCATATCATAACCATGCCGAGATAAAGAAGTCTAAAAAAATTAAAGCATTCCATTTATACAAATCCAGTAAGTATGAAGTAATTCAGGGTTTATAGACAATGGTTTCCTTGGTGCCGTGATAAAGAGAACTACACTGGAGGGCCTGGAGGGCGCAGAGTGGGGTTTTAAAAAGGCGGGAGAAAGTGAGGAGGTCATGGTTATGCCACTATCTTGAATTGGTGTTTATTTACGGGGTGTATGTCAAATTAATCAAAGTATACTTTTTAAGTACATATGATTTATTAAATGGCATTTGGAAGACTGAAGAAGAGTTGATACATTCAAATTGGGATTTGGGTCAAGAATACTGAATTGAACACAACCTGGACTGAGAAAAGAACAAACAAATCCATCTAGAAAACATGCAAACAGAATACCGCTTAGAAATGAAGATGGTCACATGAACTCACTTTGCACACATTGTCGGGAAAGACCACCTGCTAGAATAAGGCATCAGGTTTGGCAGAGGGTTAGCAAAAACATGTGGAAACTTCACTAACTGGGATCCACACAAAAGTATTAATGATCATGAATAGGGTGCTGAGCTAGACAATATTTTCTTTGTTATGTAAAAGGTTGCAGTGAATCAAGCTGATTTGTCAAATTAAGTATCCATTGATTGATTAGCAGTGCCTGCTTAATCCATGAGGGATACTTAATCACTCCAAACAAGCTAACTCACTGCGTTGAGTTGATCTGACTCATGGCTCCCCTCTAGGATTGGGTAGAACTACCCCTGTGGGTTTCTACTTAGGGGAGTAGAAAGCCTCATCTTGATCATGACCGGAGGCTAAACACAGTTTGTTTGAAGAAATTAACTCTTCTCTCTATCTCATTTCATTACTGTTCTGAGACAACACTCATGCCGCTTAGTCGGAAATATCTTACTCCCCTGGGAAAGTTTGAAAATTGTTCCACCGACTGCAGGATCCAAAGGCCTTTGCTTTCATTGCGGAGGTTCATTTTCCCCATCCTCTGCTTGTGGTTAGTGGTGTTGCCAATTCCGCCTTAGCTTCCAGAGGGAAAAAAAATGAAAAAAAGTATAACCGATGCCAGAAAGTTTAGAATCCAGCTTTATGAAGCCCTTAGAGTGCAGGAGGTAAAAAGAATAACTTTACCTGATGTCTCTTTACTTTGTCTCCCACTGCCTCAAAACATCTTAGAATGTCTATGCTTTTTCCCCCTTCTATACTTTTCTGATTATACTTTTATACTCTGTTGGTTACACAAAAACATGAGT
>NW_022103918.1:3028498-3031878 GCF_000313985.2 Echinops telfairi | reverse complement strand
GTAAGAGGGAGTTTTATATCAAATTGCATATTAAGGCCAACCCAATCCAGACCAAGTTCATAAGTGTGATATTAGCCCAAATATACAGTACAAGTCTATAAATTCCTCTTTGGACTCATGCAACACATGCAATGGTGTTGAATTCAGGATAATCACAGGCCATTGGTGGATCCAGTGGCTGTAGAAGTATCTCAGCCCTATTGCTGGTCACTATGTGGCTCCTCCAGCTTCAGGGCTCTGGCTACCATGAGCATAGCTCCTCGTGTCTTGTCAACAGCAATATGAAGCAGAGAGAGAGTATATGCTGCCTCCAGGGAAGAAGACAAAAATTCCCAAATCCTCAGGAGAAGACCATGCCAACACTTTGGCTATGACCTGAGTAACAGACTGGACTCTGCCGCTTTGCTCAAATTGACAGGAGATTATGTAACTGCCATCATATCCATATAAAGAGAGCTTTACTTGTAACAGTGACACCAGTAATCAAGCTAAATTCCCATCAACATGTGAATGGATAGGCAAGTCTGGTATATGAAGAGAATCCCTCTGTCCCATGAATTCTTCTTTCCACAGAATTTGACTTAATTTGAACAAAAATTAGATGTTTGCTTGTTTTTAATTCACAAAGATAAAAATCACAAGAAAAAAAGGTAGATAATTATACAGCTAAAAACATAAATGGAAGTCCACTGCTTTATAAAGCATGATAGAGAAAAACTAATTAACAATTTCATTAATGAAATGGTACTATGAATAGCATTGTATTCCAAAAAGAAAAGAAGAGAGGAACACCCTAAATTATCCAGCAGTGGAAAGTTGCTACAAATGTAAATTTGTTTCTGTCTGGCTTTAAAATAAAATGATGAACATGTGATTGAGCAAAGGAAAAAGAGTCATGCTTTTCATATGGTAGCAAAGAGTTGTCTGAACTGTTCAAATATTTGACGTGAAATAGAAAGGCAAGTGATGCATTTGTATATCTAACTGAGGAGATTTCTAAGCAATATCTTAAAAGAGCTGCATGATTTTTCCTTGCTACATAATGAAATGTGAGAGAAGAGGAGTCGACTTAGAATGAACTTTACAAAATGAAAAAAAAAAACTTAAAAAAAATGAAAAATTATGCTGTGAAAGCTAGACATGTGTCCTATAATTTTTACCAAGGTTGAAGTTACACAATAGTTTAAAGAGCTTGACTAGTAGGCTAGCAGCCAAATATAGTTAAAACAGAAAACACATCAGCTTCGATTGAAAAAGACTGAAACAACAAAAAGAATGAATTCTGCCTGCCTCTTGGAATTCTACAGGCAAGAAACAGGAGCTAAACCAGTTGTCCTTAAAGAAAGGGACCATCTCTGAAGTAGCTCAGAGATCAGCAGAATTGTTGGAAGGAGCATGAGAAGCAGTCTCTAAGCATGCAGGCACAGCCACTAGAGCAGCAGTTCTCAACCTGTGGGTCGCGGCCCCTTTGGGGGGTCAAACAACCCTTTCACAGGGGGTGCCTGATTCATAACAGTAGCAAAATTACAGTGATGAAATAGCAATGAAAATAATTTTATGATGGGGGGAGTCACCACAATATGGGGAACTGTATTAAAGGGACACAGCATTAGGAAGGTTGAGAACCACAGCTCTGGAGTCTAAAAGGGTAGAGGCAGGAGTTCTGAGGTGTCAAAAAGTAGACCTGGAGCCTGCTGGGTTTCAAAGAATCAGCCCTCCAACTTGTTTTGGAAGTACAGTGATGCCATTCAGTTTGCCCGAATCTGAGGGAGTAAGGCTGCCATGTCCAAGGGGTAGAAGAACAGGACCTGCTGGGGCCTAGTTGAGTCACTACTTAGACGGAATATGAGAATGGGGCTGCTCAAATTCATCAGGACAGAGTTAGCCTCCGGCCTGGAAGATGCTGTTGAAGCCTGAAGCTAAGAGTCTTCCACCCAGAATCCACAGAATCCATATGTCCCACACCTATATAATTGTCCATATGGTATCAGAGAACAGATCATTCTTTTTACAACTCAATAGCTGATACAGTTCAAATGTCCTGCTGCAATTTATACTTACCTGTTGGCAATTAGCCCTTCTTCCCAACCTATTCGTTGCCTAATTCCAGATTCCATCCGCATTTTACAAGGAAAAAACTCAAGCATAAGAGTGGTTTTCTCATTTCAAAAGCTGTGAAATGCTGATTGGTGACAAACCTCATTCTGGACATCCATCAACTTCCCAAACAGATGAAAATGTAGGCCAAAGCTGTGCACTAGTGTTGAAGACAGACGACAGACCATTGAAGAGATGGGGAAGTTATCTGGATTATCTTGGAGAATTTTAACGCATGATTTGGGAATGAGAAGGGTTGCTGGGAAATTTATGCCGTGGGTTTTGACTGACCAGGAAAAAGTGTCAAGTGGAAACATGCTGTACTTTGGAAGAACAGCGCCAAAATGACTCAAACTTTTTTTCCAAAGTGACAAGACATGGTACTATTCTTATGACCCCACAAGCAAACAGCAATCAGGCCAGTGGAAGACACCATCATCACCTCTCCCAAAAAAACTTGTCAAATGATATCAAAGATCAAAACAATGCTCATATGCTTTTTTTGGTGTGGGGGGGATAGTGCCTTTGGAGCTTGTTCCACCAGGTCAGACTGTTAATCAAGCTTTCTATTTAGAGGTTCTGAAAAGATTGCATAACAGTGTGCAACAACAGATGCCTGATTTGTGGCAGATTGGGCACAGGTTTTGCCACCACAACAATACACCTGCTCATGCAGCCATCTCAGTGTGCCAATTTTTGGCAAAAAATAGCTTGCCTCTCTTATACATATTTTCAATGTGCCCTATTCTGATAAATTTCCCTCTGAAAACTATTTTTACTGTGACCCAAAGGTTTTTGTAAGTTGTGCTTTTGAATCATTTGTTTTAAGGAATTTTTTAATTACACTCTTTATTTCTTCAATTACCTAATGATTTTTAAGTAAGGTGTTGTTCAATTTCTAATTAACTAATTTTTTGTCTTCCTGTTGCAGATTACTAGTTTTACAGCATTATGAGTTGAAAAGAAAATCTGTAGTCTTGATATTTATTGATGCTTGCTTTGTGTCCTACCACATGACCTCTTCTGGGAATATGTTCCATGAGCACTGGGAAAAAAACGTGTATTGTGTTGTTCTTTGAAGTGTTCTGCATCTGTAGAAGGGCTCAAGCTGATTGTGCTATTTAATTCTTCTGTGTATCTTTGTTGATTTTCTCTCCAGTTTATGTATTTGCTTTAAAGTGATATATTAAAATCTCCTGCATTAATGTATTATTCTTTTTTCCTCCGAACATTTATAAAGTATTAGTTTATTTCAACTTGCAATTTCTATTTTTAAGTGATAA
>NW_022103918.1:3020129-3027851 GCF_000313985.2 Echinops telfairi | reverse complement strand
TCATCATTGCTATCCTGCACCCTGATTGGCTCATCTCCTCCCCACAACCCTTCAGTAAGGGGATGTCCAGTTGCCTACCGATGGGCTTTGAGTTTCCACTGTGCATTCACCCACATTTACAATGATATGATTTTTTGTTCTTTGATGCTTGATACATGGTCCCTTCAACAGCTCGTGGTCACACAGGCTGGTGTGCTTCTTCCATGTGTAGCCCAGTGATCTTTAACTAGGGATTATTTTTGCCCTTGAGGGGCATTTGAAAATCCCTGGAGATATTTTGGATTGTCTCATGAAAAGCTATTTCCACCTAGTGAATAAGGGCCAGAAATATTGTCATTCATCCTATAATGTACAGGACAGGCCTCAACAAAAAACATTAACATGCCCAAAATGTCAATAGTGCCAAGGCCTAGAGTTAAACTAATGTGAAAAAAATCCTAAAAATGAATATTTACCTATTTTCTTTGGGACATCCAAGTAGACTGATTCAAGACTCTAAATTCCTCTCCACATCTTTGTCCTAGCACAGACACATCTTTCTACCAACATCCAAAATGATGTATCTACTTACCCTGTCATTTTACTTACTTATTATCCTTAGCATCCAAGATGCTAGCCAAATAAAACAATTTATATATTCCATTTTATATTTATTATGATTGAATTCTGTACATATTCTTTCTAACTACTTAACTAACTCTCCTACTTCAGTCTTCTCAACACTTTTGTATTAAACCAGGTTGACTAGAGAAACAAATCCAATAACACTCACATATGTGTAAGAAAGAGCTTTATATCAAGAAGCTTGATATTTCAGGGCAACATGCCAGCCCAATCCAACTCAAGTCCATAAGTCTGGTACTAATTCATAGGTCCCTCTTTAGACTCATGTTGCCACAAGCAATGATGCAGAATGTAGGAATGTCACCGGTTGGTGGGTGCAGAGGCATGTGGATGCGATGATGGTGGATGTATCCAGGCCCTCACAGGTCCCAGAGTGCCTTACCTGCAGGACGGTGAAGGCCGAGAGAGAGGGATGTTCCCAGGTCCCCTCCTTATGAGAAGACCATGCCAATAAGGAGTCACCATCAGACTGTGAGCTGATTGATAGGCTAAACTCCACCCCTACATTTTTATATATCTTTAATTTGACATGAAATTATGTAACTATCACAACAGTCTTCTGTGATCTCTGGAATTCTATACTGCTAAATACATTATTGTGTATCTTCTACTTCTGTATCCAAATGCTCCTGTACTTGCCTATGTTTTTCTCAAATATTATTATTCTCTTCCATCCAACATAATGAGGACTGCAAAGAAGTAGGTATCTTATTTTCACCTCTGAAAATAAAAATAATCACAAATCCTAGCATTCCGCTTCCTTAATTCTATATGAGTGAAGTTCTAGTAGTCTACACTAATCAAGGTCTGCACTAGTATAAACTAATCAATGTACAAAAGAAACTGTGAATAAAGTGGGGGGGGATTACCTATTTCAAGAATATTGGATAACTAAGAGAATATCAAAAAGACTGAAATGAAGCTCTGAAAATGGCAGGACAAAATTAACCTAGACTGATAAAGTAGCAGCTGTAATCATACTTAATCAATCCAATACACTACTGTCCACTACCAGTGTACTGTCCACTACTAGTGTCTCCAATATCTGGATGCTGACGCTTAATTCACTACCACTCTTCCCTTGAATATTAAATGTAGTTTCTACTACAGAAAAAAAATGGAATTTCTATTGCTTCCAACACTTCTTTTAAAAACTAGTTTCTTTTTTAAAGTTCAAGATAAGTATTTTATGCCGCTAGCGTATGGCACAAAAGTCCCTATTGTTTTCTTCATCTAGAATGTTCTTTTTTCAAAACCCAGCTCACAGGTCTCCTGTGATGTTTTCTCCATCTTGCCCGATCAAGTTAATCTCTCCTTTCTCCGTGTCTTCTCTGAGTCTAACATGATAATTTACAGTATTGCAAATATTCCTTAGCAATTACTTATAGGAAAGTCTGTCTTTCCTACCATATAGCCGGTGTTTTTGGTGCAAACAGCACAATTATTAATCTAGGCATACTCTACCATAGTGGTTTAATATTAAGAATGTCCAGTTCTTTTCCAGTTCACACTAATATTGAGGACTCCCTCAAACTTAAGAAAATAAGACTCATTGCCATCCACTTGATTCCCACTACTAGAGACCCTGTAGAAGGGAGAACTGCCCCCATGAGTTCCTGAGACTGTGATTCTTTAAGGAAAGAGAAAGCTTCTCTTATTCCAGAGAAGCAGTAGATGGTTTCGAACAGTTGACCTTGTGGTTAACAGCCCAACAATAACCATTATGTCATCAGTGCTCTTTCAGGACTCTCTAGTATGTTTTAAATGACCCCTGGATTAGGTGTTGAGCTGTTACACCCTGGAAGAAAGATGTAGCTGTCTGCACCCTTAAACAGTTCTAGTCCTGGAACCCCTATAAAGGGCCGGTATGAGTCAGAATTGATTCTATAGCACTGGTTAGGTAGTGTGCTTTAGAAAATATTTATACATGGTAATTTTTTTATGAATGACTTGAGTTGTTTTTGTTTGTATTAAAGAACATAAAAGATTGTAATGTAGCATGAACAGATCTGTCCCTGTCTGTTGGCAGAGTGGGCTATGGCTTAAAGGCACAAGCCCCAGATATCACCTCCACTAGCCCATTGTTTCAGAAAATGTCTCTGTTAAAATGAAGACATTAACACATATAGTCAGTGTATTTTAGATTAAATTAGAACAAAATGAGGTATAAAAATGGAATCTGAGGAGAAAAAGAGGCTAGAAAGCTCTGAGGCTTGATTTCTACTAGATTAGAGGGTACTGGGTACCCTCTTGAGAAAGGTTCCCATTCCCCACAATTCATTGCCGTTGGGTTGATTCTAACTCATAGAGACCCTATAGGACAGAATAGACCTGCCACATAGAGTTCTCAATGCTGTGAATGTTTTCGAAAGCAGTCTGCCGCATCTTTATATTCCTGAGAGTGGCCCTTGGGTTCAAACCCTTGCCACATAGAAGTCTAGCGGGAAGGACTCGGCCACAAAATCAATCAATCAATAAAAATTAAAAAGAAAGAGAATAATAAAAAGAAGCAAAGAAAGAAAATAGGGCAGTAGGCAATCAATTGCCTAGAGTTTAACTCTATCGACACCCCAATTTTACCCAAGTAAAGCCAGCCCTAAACAGATAACTGCCTAATTTGAGTGTCTAGAAAGCAAAGTCCAGTTCCTTGAGTCCCTTAGATTATGACATATTTATATTTTTAATATTAACAAAATTTTCATTTTTCAGGTTACCTTTTAGTAAAACATATGAGACTAAAATAATACTCATAGAATAATAGTTGAAAACATCTATGGTTGTAAAATATGAAACTTAAATTTAAACAGTTGCTTAAAGGATTTGTTATTTTAAGGGTCCAATAATGAATTCAACAGTAATTAAGTTAAACTCTCAGTAAGATGAAGAAAAACTATAATGGTATTTAAGCAAAAGTAGGAAGTACCTTTGTATCTTTGTTACCAAACAGGCTCTTATAATAATAGGAAAAAATTAGAGTTTTAAATATTGATTTCCTTTTTAAAAAAATTTTTATTGCAATGCTATGCAACTTTACAGAGCAAATTGGTTTTCTATTGAACAATTCATGCATATTTTGCTTTGTGGCATTGACTGAAGGCCCCACAATATGACAGAACTCTTCCCATTTCATCTCTGTGTTTATATTTCCATTCCTCCCTCATTTCTATCCATTCTTGTCTTCTGAGCTTTAGCAATGGGCAAAGTCTGCCGTTGTTATCTTAAATGGTTGGTTGTTCTAAGCCGTGCATACCTCCTTGGCCTTATGCCCATCCAATGCTTCTATACTTCTCTAAAATATTATTTTTCTCTTACATACAACATAATGAGGGCTGCAAGGAAAGTAGGTATCTTAATTTCACCTCTGAAAACAAAAATAAACACAAATTCTTAGTATCCCATTCCTTAATGCTGCACCAGTCAAGATCTCTGGGAGAAAGACCAGGCTTTCTACTTTCATAAAGAGTGACAGTCCCAGAAGCTCACAGGGGTAGTTCAACCCTGGCCTCTGGGGTTGCTGTGAACCAGCATTGACTCGATGGCAGTGACTTTGGTGTTTCAAGCTCTCTAGGTATGGCAGAAACTCACTCTGATCAAAGTGGAAAATAGTGTTTATTTCAAGAATGTTGGATAGGCTTGTCTGTCACTGGTTTAAAGATGATCTGATGAGTAAGTTAAGTGTCAGAGCTGATGATGGATGTCTCTCCACCATTATCTTTCAGACTAATAAATCTGGTCTCTCTTATGATTTTGAGTTTTGTTCCATTTTCTTCCACTCTGATGAAGACCTCCCATTGCTGTTCCTTTCAGAGCAGTTAGTAGTAGCCAGGCAACATCTAGTTCTTATTTCGGGGTCATGGAGGCTGAGATTTGTTAGTGCTTTGGACAAATCATTTCCCCACGTCTTCTGTTTTCTCACTCTTCCTTGCTTCTGATGGGGAGAGACTGATAGATGCACCTTAGATGGTCACTCACAAGCTTTTTTAAAAAACAACAACAAAAACAAGTTTATAATTGTAGCTTCGTGAAGGTTTACATTTCAGACCATCATTTTTATGTATATATACAACTTAGGCTACTTATTAAACCTCCCAATTGTTTGCCCTGCATCGCTCTTTTTCTGTTCTCCCTCTTGTAAAATATGACTCCCCACCTTCCCCCAAGGTAACAGCTGTATGCCCTCTAGTCGATTGCTTTCCATTCCTTTCCTTTCAGTCCGCACCCTGGTAACCATCTAAATCGGCTTCTTTTGGTCTGAAAACCTTTGTTTTCATTTTTTCCCTTTTAAAACAGTGGTCTCATACCAATACAATATTTGTCTTTTTGTGATTGACTAATTTCCTTCAGTATCGTGTCCTCTAAATCTCCAAATGTGCTGAGGCATGTCACATTTTTTATCATTACTCTTTAGCCTTGTGTGGTCTTCAGTTGTGTGATGTACCAAAGTTTGTTTGTGCGTTCTTCCATTGATGGATATTGAGGTTGTTTCCATATTCTTGATATTGTGACTAGTACTGTGATGAACATGGATGTGAATATACCTGTTCATGCTTTAGCCCTTCATTCTTTTGGGTATATATCAATTAAAGAATTGCTGGGTCATATGGTATACCTACTCCAATTGTTTGAAGAAGCACCATATCACTTTCTTGTGGATGAAGTTTTACAATCTCACCAGCAGTGCATGAGGATTCCAATATCTCCAGATCCTCTACAATCTTTATTATTTTCCATTGTTTTTTTAACTTTCCTATTAATACTGATGTAAGGTGGTATTTAATTACGGTTTTGATTTGTAGCTCTTGAATAGCTAGTGATCAGGGACATTTCTTCATATTTGTCAGCCACCTAATGTTATTTTTGGTGGCCTGTCTCTTCATTTCTCTTGCTGATTCTTTATTGGATTTTTTTGTCTTTTTGTTGTTGTGTTGCCTTTTTCCATACGTTTTAGAGAGTAATCTTTTGTTCAGTATATCATTGCCAAATTGTCCCCTAGTCTATGGGTTCTCCTTTTATTTCTTTTAGTGAAGTCTTTGGATGCACTTCAGTGTGATAATTTTAGTAAGTTACATTCAACTATTTTGTCCTATGCTGTGTGTCTTTCATTATGTTTGTTAATATGTTTACAACATGCATTGGGGTCCTTAATTGCCCATTTATTTTATTTATGGCTTTTATAGTTTTAGGGTTTGGACTTAGTTCTTTAATCCATCTTGAGTTCATTTTTGTATGTAGAGTGGGATATAGGTCCTGTTTTATTCCTTTTCTAATGGAAACCCAATTTGCTCATATCATTTATTGAAGAGATTATCTCTTCCTTCTGTTTACTTCCATATCATTGACTATGCAAAGGCATTTGACTGTGAATCATAACAAACCATAGATAGTTTTGAGAAAATGGAAATTACAGAACTCTTGATTTTACTCATGTGGAATCTGTACATGGATCAAGAGGCAATTGTGCAAACAGAACCAGGGAATATTGCATATCTTACATTCAGAAAAGGTGTGCATTGGGGCTGTATCCTCTCAGCATACTTATTCAATCTGAATGTTGAACAAATAAATAGGCAAACTGGGTTATATAAAAGAGAATGTAGTATCAGGCTTGGAAGGAGGCTTATTAACAACCTGCTATATGCAGGTGATACTGGGTTATATAAAAGAGAATGTAGTATCAGGCTTGGAAGGAGGCTTATTAACAACCTGCTATATGCAGGTGATACAGCCTTGCTTGCTGAAAGTGAGGAGGACTTGATGCACTTGCTGATAAAGATAAAAATTTCAGTCTTCAGTATAGATTACAGCTCAGTGTCAAGAAAACCAAAATCCTCACAATTGGAACAACAGATAACATCTTGATAAACAGAAATTTTTCAAGGATACTTTTCTCGGATGGAACCACAATCACTGCTCCTAGAAGCAGCAGTGGCGAGATTAAAAGATTCACATCGCATTAGGTGAATCTGTTGCACAAGACCTGCTTAAAGGGCTGAAAAGGCAGGATGTTTCTTTGAGGTTTGAGGTTTCCCTGACTCAAGCCACAATATTCTCAATTGCCTCCTATACATGTGAAAGTTGGGCACTGAATTAGAAAGACAAAAGAAAAACCAATGCTTTTGAACTATGGTTCTGGCAAAGAATATTGAAAGGACCATGACTTCCAAAAGGACAAATAGATCTGCTTTGGAACAAGTATAGCCAGAAGGCTCCTTAGGGGTAAAAATAGCAAGATTTCCTCTCATATCCTGCGGGCAAGTTATCAGGAGACATCAGTCCCTGGACAAGGACATCATATTTGGTAAAAGTGGCCCTTTGGGCTGAGATGGATTGATACAATGGCTACAACGATGGGCTCCAACATCAGAAACCTTGTGAGGATGGTGTAGGACAGGGAAATGTTTCCTTCTGTTGGGCACAGGATCGCTATGAGTCAGAACTCATGGACAGCACATAACATTTCTTCTTCATTTAATATGTGTAGGCTCTTTGCCAAAATCAGATATGTGTAGGTATTTAGATTTATTTCTGGGTTCTCTATTCTGTTGCATTGATCTAATAGCTATTGTACTACCAATACCACACTGCTTTGGCTGCCATAACTGTGTAGTAGATTTTGAGATGTGTTGCATTGGCTAAATCTTGTGAACAAGACCTCTTTAGAGTATTGAAAAGCAGGGATGCTACATTGAGGACTAAAGTGTACCTGACCCAAGCTGTGGTATTTTCAATTGCCTCATCTGCATGTGAAAGTTGGACATGGAATAAGGAAGACTGCAGAAGAATCAATGCATTTGAATTGTGGTGCTAGTAAAAGATGGTTGGAAGTACCATGAACTGCCAAAAGGACAAACACATCTGTCTTAAGTGAAATATGGCCCACGTATTTCTTGGACACAAGGATAGTGAGACTCTGTCTTACATACTTTGGATATATTATCAGGAGAGACTCGTCCTTTGAGAAAGACATCATGCTTGGTAAAGTAGAGGGAGCTTGAAAATAAGGAAGACTCTCTACGAGATAAATTGACACAGTGGCTGCAACAATGAGCTTAACCATAGGACCAGTTGTGAGGAAGGCACAAGAGAGGGAGTGGTTCA
>NW_022103918.1:3016015-3018562 GCF_000313985.2 Echinops telfairi | reverse complement strand
TTCCTAGAATCAGCTCCTCATTTTCCTTTTTCCCCTCCCCCTCCCTTCCCACTCCCCCTCCCTCATGAACCCTTAATAATTTATAAATTATTGTTTTATCTTATCTTACATAGCCCGAATGCCTCATTTTTAAAAGTTTATGGAGAACATTGGGAGCACAAAATCCTTCTGCAGAGTACCTATGTGAATTAAGCCTCGGGCAGATCCCTTCTGACCACAGTTATGGGACATGAATAGCCCTATTTTCAGACAGAATATTATAAACTTGATTGTGGTGGAGGGAACTACCATATAATAGGATATATATCATCATATAATCTGCAAATGGAGATAATTGTATTTGCATTTCTTGGTCAATTTTGACATCATGTATTTCTCTTGCTTGCCTTATTGCTCTGCTAGGCCTTCCAATATAATGTAAAATAGGAGTGGTCATAAAGGGCATCCTTGTCTGCTTCCCATTTGTTGACCAATGAATGTTTTCAGTCTCTTTCCTTTCAAAACAATGGTGGCCTTTTTGTTCATACACAAAATTATTTTGAGAAATTCCCTTTGCATTCCTATGTTCTGAGCGTTTTTATCAAGAATAGATGTTAGATTTTGTCAAATGCATTTTCTACATTAATTGATATGTTCATATGGTTCCTTTCCTTTGTTTTGGTTTATGTGGTGTAATATGTTTGTTTTTCTAAGGTTGAACCATCCTTGCTGTGTTTGGCTGAATTTTCTAGAGGAATAAAAACTAGTGATACTCATATTTGCATAAGAAAGAACTTTATATAAGAAAACATCCTAGTCCAGTCCAACTCAAGCACAAGGGCCAGATACAAGCTGGAGACCCTCAACTCACACAGCTGCTGATGGATGAACCAGGAAAGGGAGGGAATCTGGGAGAACACTGGCCAGTGGGTTCAGAGTTTCATGGATCCAAGATGAGTAGGCACATAGAAGGGCACCTCATCTCCCAGGGTGTGCAAACCACACTGTCTAACAGCTCCACAGACAGGTGCACCATCTAGGCGAGAAAGAATGCAGTGCTCAGCCTTCCTCAATTTCTTTCTTATAAAAAAGGCCACACCCCCAAGCAGACATTAATATTAGACTGCAACCTGAATGATAGACTGTACTCTACCTTGGTCTTCACATGAGTACCATCAAGTTGACATCAAATCTATCATACTTGCTTACCTACTTCAAATCCCACTTAGTTATAGGTATATTCTTTATTTGATATATTGTTGAGTCCTATTTTTGTGCCTGTGTTTGTAAGAGACATTTGGTCTATAATTTTCTTTTTGTGTCTTCATCAGGTTTTTTGTTTTTGTTTGTGTTTGTGTCAAGGTTATGTTCCCTTCTTAGAATGACAAAAAGTCCTATACTGCTGTGATAGGTTTTATGCTCTCATGGCTTGGCAGGAGTCTCAATGGTTTGGCAATTAAGGTAATTCCCCATGATGTGACCTAACATGATGTAATCAGTTCTATAAGGGGATCTGATGCAAGCAGCCAAGATGTTGTAAGATTAGGGTGGAATGAGATTGAAGAAAAGTTTCCTTGTGTGTGTGTGTCGCCTACACCTATATAAATAGACATTATGAAATGTGTCTGTGTTTCTTGCTGGTCTTGAAGCTGCATCTTTTTCATAGAGCTCCAGTTTGGGGACTTGTGCCAGCATGCCATACTGCCTGCTGACCCTGGGAGCCATCAGAGTTTTCCATCTGACCTGCTATCCTTGGATTCATCTTTCTTTGCATGTACCCGTCATGGTCTTCCTGCTTCCTGATCTGTCAGCCCCAGCAGCTATATAAGGCGGGAAAAGGCTCCAACTTAACATCTGGCACACAAACTTAAAATGGACTGAAATTACCAGTTTCTACAACTGTATGAGCCATTTTCCTGATACAAATATCTTTAATTGTTTATATTTCACGGGTTTTGCCTCTCACAAAAAACAGGTCTAAGAGAGTTGGTCTGATTTTTTAGAAATTCCCTTCCTTTCTGTTTATCTAGGAAGGTCCAAATTTCAACAAGTATTTAAGAGACAATTTTACTGGATATATTATTCTTTGTTATCAATTTCTTCCTTCATATTTAAAAAAATATATTTCATCTCATTGTTTTGTTGCCTAAATAACTTCCGTCAAGAAATCAAGAGTCAATCTTATTGGTTGTCCTTTGCAAATAACACTTAATTTTTCCCAAGCTGCTTTAAGGCCTTTCTTTTTCTTTGGTTTTAGAAAGTTTGATTTTACGTTTTGATGACTTTGGGGAATCTATCTTTTTTTTATTAGTGAGATTTTTTTAATACATATCTACTTATCTCTCATGTTTCTTTGATAAAAAACCTTTGCCATTTAAAAAAATTATTTAAATCATTTTATTGGGGGTTGCCAATTTCTTTGGAGAATTCTGTTTGTTTTTGCTTTATTCTTCCTGTTCTGAAATTCAAATCACATGTAAGTTATTCTTATTAATGTCCCACATAATTATAAAGTTTCCCTCTTCTTTCCTTTCTTCTTTTTTTAATGATTACTTTTCTAATACATCA
>NW_022103918.1:2989588-3014846 GCF_000313985.2 Echinops telfairi | reverse complement strand
TATATGTGAGTTGCTGTGGATTTGTTTCTCCAAAGTACCTAGACTAATACACAGGGTAAGTCTGCTGGCTCCTTAAGTACTGAAGTAAATATCTAGAGAATATTCATGGAAGAGAAAAACAACACTAACAAGGGGCTGGGCAAGATAAGTGATATCTGAAGAAAGGAATAAGAATAAGAGAGATGAGTGGGGAAAGAGGAAAGCAAAGCAAAATAAATCAAAGGAGCACAGTATTTTCACAAGTAGTTAGCTGTCTACGGGGTTTCGGCAGGAATGCATTGCTAACTCCACGGAGCACAAACCCATTTATGCAGAGGGCCAGGGGAGGGCAGTATTGAACATGGAGTTAATGGAGGTGTACCCTTTCTGTGGTATTAGAAAAAGAAGGGAAGAGCGAAGAAGACAGGAAAGAAAAGAAAAAATCATGTCACAAGTACTGACACAATTTTTAGCCTCCAAATTCATCTGTAGCCAGAACATAGATCTCTCTCAACAGGAGCACACAGTGTAAGGACAAGGGCAAATGCTGCTGACTGCAGATATAGGACTACGGATGGGTCCCTACTCTGTAAGATCAAGAAAGAAAGAGGGGGAGAAAGAGAGAAGAAAGAAGGACTGGAAGAGCAAAGTAGGGGGGGGGGAGAAAACAGAAAAAGAAGGATGAAGAGCTAATAAGAAAGGGGGGTGAGGGGCGTAAAGGGAGAAGATGGAAGAAGCAGTCTAGTACTGGTGAACGCTCTAGTCACCAAACCTAAAAGCAGGCACTGTCACTACATGGGAGCATGGGACACCAGCAAGGGAGGGGCATCCAGTGCTTCTAATGGAGGAGGGAGTAAAGAACGAAGTGTCGGGTGACTGCCCGGGTAAGGGTAGGCAGGAATACATCAGGCCACAGCTCGGAACACGAGGAAGTTGTGCACGGTGAGGCAGAAAATCAAAGCTCTTGATCACTGATCTCCAGGGTCGATGTTGCTGTAGTCCAAAGCAGGCAGAGTCATGGATTTGCATCCTGCCCCTACTGGAATACAGGTTTTAATACTTTAAAATGACTGCGCTGTGCCAATTGTCAGTTTATGGTTTTGTTTTCATTCGTGTCTTTCTTTTATTGGCATTTAATCTACTTCCTTATCCTTTCCTTTGAAGTCTGGCTTTCAAGATGTCGTCTGTTGTGTTACACTTGGTTTATCGAGTCTTTGTTGTACAAGGTCTGGGTAATACCAGGGGGATACCCTCCCTCACACAAAAGTGTTTTTTTTTTCTTCAAAGCTATGTATTTAAACTTTTTAACAAAACAATCTTATTACCTTCAAAGTACTCTCCATTGCACTTAATATACTTGTCAAATCTGTGATTCCATTCTTGGAAATAGCTTTCAAACTCATCTGTTTGGATGGCTGACATCACCTCCCTCATTTTTTTCTTCACCTCTTCTATGTCATCAAATTGTTGTCCTTTCATGTCCCTCTTCATTCAAGGAAACAAATAGAAGTCTCACAGAGCGATGTCAGGTGTGTAGGACAAGAGAGACATGCTGTTTTCTGCCAAAAACCGGTGCCCTGAGATGGCTACGTGAGCAGGTGCATTATCATGGTAGCAAAACCAGTCCCATCTGCCACGGATTGGGCCTTTTTTGTCAAACACTGTTACACTGTCTTTTCAGAACCTCTAAATAGAAAGCTTGATTAACTGACCTGTTGGAACAAGCTCCAAATTCACTACAAGTTGGCATTTTCATTCTTTTGTGAAGCTGAAAGACACCCAGAATGAGGTTTGTCATCAATTGACATTTCACCTTTTTTGAAACAAGAAAACCACTCGTTCATTTGAGTTTTTCCCATAGCGCTGTGTTCAATCTCACAACAGTTTCTGTGGCCTTTTTCCAGAGTAGGAAACAAAATCTCACAGCCTCATGCTCTTCTCTTAAATTGGCCATCAGAAAAAATGAGGTTCAAGAGAAACTGCTTTTATGAAAAATTCACTGTGACCAGAGAGGATCTTCCCACGCAATGCCACTGGGTGCACTAACTCAGAGAGAGTTGCTAGATGCTTGCTAGGGGTGGGGGTGTGGGGGGGATGGGTATTACAAAAGCCCCACTCTGCCCAGCACAATTCCAGTTTTGGGGGTGGGGGGTAACCCCTCATCTATGTGGCTCTTCCTCCATCTTGGATCCATCTTCTCTTAATTAACTTTTATGTTTATTGCCTACTCTGGGCACCTAAAAGGATCCCTGGGAGCACAGTGGTTATGTGTTCAGTTGTTAACCAAAAAATTAGCAGTAAACTGTGGCAGGCTGCTTCCATAAACATTGGAAACTGTCTAGTTCTGAATAGCTTTGGAAACCCTATGAAGTGACTGTGCTCTGTCCAGTAGGGTCACTATGTGTCAGAATGTACTTGCTCAAAGCGGGTCTCGTTGTTTTCTTATGAGTGTCTGAATAAACATGACCTTCCCCTCACCCCCCGAAAATTCAGTTGACAAGCATGTGTACATGCAGATTCCAAATAATACATAATCAATGGAGAAAGTACTCTCCAAAGATCGCTACCAAAATGTATATGTTCTTAATGCAAATACAAGACCCTGTTTTATAAGTGGACATAACACACACTTTCTGCTTAAAGAAATATCTTGCTTTGGCATATTTATATTTATAGTAGTTTTAATTTAATAATGACAGAAGGATCGCTTTTTTCATAGCGATTAACATACAGCATGGAGGAAGAATTTTTCAAGCAACAAATTAATAAATCATGCACAGATAATATTTCCATTAGCGTATAAAATAAACTGAGACTAGAGTTGTAAGGGTTTTTGAGCTCATTGAGTTCAGTTTTATCACTTCGTAAAGGAAGAAACTAAGGCCCAGAATGCATGCTCCTGCTCAGCTCACACAGGTGCAAAGCCAGGTGTTAACCCAGAGTTCTTGACTCTATGACTCATGCTTTTAAGACAAGTAATTTATGGCCTGTACATTAAAATGTTTATTTTTATTTTCTTAAAACCTGAATTGTTTATTCAAAAAAATTAATAATAATATGAAGGGGCTTCAAAATATTCATAGAAAAGTTCCATTCTTAATTCCAGTTTTCTGTAAAATTTGTAAAGCTCCTTTATATTTAGTAAAATTATATGAGAATAAATAAAATTTCATTTTAAGAATCTATGTGTATACCGTTTTATTGACATAGCACAATACTCATTCGTTTGGACTATCAAAGCAGAGTTGAATTGATATGACAGAGACTCTGGCAACTGCAAGTCAAAAATATTCACTATCTGGCCCTTTACAGAAAAAAAATTGGTTTTCCTGTTTTAAGACACAAGTTTAAGAAATAAACTCTAAAACCAGCATACCAAATTCACTAGGCAAAAGATAAATTAATATGTACATAATATCTAATTCATCAAAGCAGACTAATAGATATAAATATGGATATAAACATATAGACCTCCAAAAGGACATAGAAAATGGAATTTAAAATAATATATTTTATTTTAAATTATAGAAAATAGAAGTTTTCTACTTTTTTTAAGTCATGTATGTGATTTGTGTGTGTGTGTGTGTTTGTGTATGTTCAAAACTCTTTTTTGTTAAATCATTTTACTGGGGGCTCTAACATATTATAACAATCCATAAATCAATTAATCAAGCTAATTTGTACAGATGTTGCCATCATCAATTTCAAAACACTTTCTTTCTTCCTGAGCCCTTTAATATCAATCAGCTCCTCTTTATTACTTCCCTCCACCCTCGTGAACCCTTAATATATATATATATGTATATTTTATTTTTTTTTAACACATATCTTACACTGCCCAATATATCCCTTCACCATCTCTCTCAAGGGGCATTATACTGCCATCATTGCTATCAGTCCCTCCCCACCCTTGCCCCAATCCCCCTCTTTTCTTCCCAGACACTATGGGATTGTTTCTCCCATTACTGTTTCTAAGGGGTTTGTCTATCCTGGATTCTCTGTATTGAAAGCTCTTGTCTGTACCAGTGTACATACACAAGTCTAGCAGAATTTGTGAGGAAGAACTGAGGTCATAATAGTAGGGGAAGGAAGGATTAAAGAACTGGACTGAGGAATGTGTGTTTCATTGGTGCTATTCTGCACCCTGGATGTATCATCCCTTCCATGTGACCTTTCTGTATGGGAATGTCTGATTATCAACAGATGACCTTTGGGTCTCCACTCTGACTTCTCTCCTTCACTATATGATTGTTTGTTTTCGATCTTCTGATACCTGAGCCTGTCCTCATGATCACACAGGCTGCGGTGCTTCTTCTATGGGGGCTTAGTTGTTCCCTACTAGATGGGCACTTGTCAAAACACTCTTTGCATTAGTTTACTATTGCTGTGGTAACGAACTACTACAAATGCGAGGCTTATCAATATAAACACTGTCTCTCAGTTTGGGATGCTGGGGTCACACCTGCATGATGTTGACAGAGCCATGTTCTTGCTGAGGCTTTAGGGAAAGTACTTTCTTGCCTCTACCAGCTTCCAGTAGCACCAGAGTTTTCTTGATTTGTGAAAGGGAATATCAATTTCTGTCCATCTTCACATGCCCATCTTCCCTTGGAGTTCTGGATTAGGACTCACACCCTCCAGTGTGACTTCATGCTGCTTTAACTGATAGTATCTCCAAAGACCTCATTTGCATGCTTTAAATTTCACATTCAGAGGTACCCAAGTTGATAGACGCTTACAGTTGATAGAGACTGAGCTTATAGGACAGAGCAGAGCTGCTCTTTCGGGTTTCTGAGACAGTGCATCTTTATGAGGGCAGACAATTGTGGGTTGGATTCATAGTCTAATGTGTAACCCACTCTGCCACCATGGCTCCTCATAGGTACCAGGAACTATGATTTCAATGTATTATTTAAGATGACATAATTCAAAAGTGAACAATAACACTAGTGAACAATAACTGCTTAGAATAGCCAACCATATAAAGTCAAAATGGCAGTACTTATTCCAGGAAAGCATTCCAAGCTTCAGGAAAGGGTCGGAATGAAAACAGGAAACACGGCAGAAGTACGATAAGTGATGGCATACGGAGGGGATTGCAATGAAGGAGATGAGCAAAAATCATCCTATGCAAAATTATCTGCTCTGAAAACCTTCAGCCAATTCAAAGAAAACAAAGTTTAAGAGAGAGAGAATTTTAGATTCAGAGAGGACTTTAGAAGCACAAAGACCTATGGAATTTCAGAAATAGACATTTTATGTATTCTGGTATAAAAGTATGTGAATATAATAGGTAAACCTATAAAAAAGGTATTGAAATAAATTAGAAATAAGATATAGTCAAAGGAATGGGTGTATACACACTAACTGGTTTTTCTTAAGTACAAAAATAATAAGAAACAGTCTACCTGATGTTATCACATAGGATAATCCCAAATTTCATAACTCTTATCTTTCAAAGCCCTAGGTATAGAGTCTCTTTTGCAATTAAACCTTTTAATAATAGTGAATGTGCTTGATAATAATAATTTAGAGTAAAATTTGGAAGTGGAATAATTTTTAAATAAAATTTTTGTTTTTTATTTACAAAATTAGTGACAACTACAATCTACAATTTGTAACAGATGAAGAGCAGGCTTTCAAGTGAAAAAACAGTGAAATGAAGATTTCAAGCACCACCTCCACCAAACAGTATGAAATCTAGATTTCAAGTGAAAAATAAGTATGATTTTTAAATATATATTTTATGCTCATCCTAGTTTATAATTTTAAATGTATTTTTAACAAAATAGATAAACCCACTGCTATTGAGTTGAATCCAATTCATAGGAACTTATAGGACAGAGTAGAACTACTCCTTATGATTTCTGAGACTATAAGTCTTTGGGGGAAAAGACTGCCTTTTCTTTTTCCTGTGTCTATTTGAACTGTCACCTAGCAGTTAGCAGCCAAACACCACCACTCCTTAATAGAATATATTGTACAACATAATATAGGCCCATCCCAGACTTTACATTTACCCTCTAGCAATAAAATTCTAAATTGTGGTGGCAATTAAATAAGAAAAATTAATCCAAATTCAGTTTTTCAAAGTGATGACTTGTAGAGTTCTAAGTTTCTTACATTATCTATATATAATGACCAAGAGCTCAAATGGTATATTGAACTGGACAAATCTGTTGCACAAGAACTCTTTAAAGTTTTAAGTGTTTTAGAGCAAGGATGTTACTTTAAGGTCTAAGGGGTGCCTGATGCAGTCATGGTATTTTTGTGGGGTTTTGTTGCTGTTGTTGTTGTGTTGTTGTTGTTGTTTTTAGTTTTTTAATTCAAATTGTTTTTCCAATAGTTTTACTGATAATAAGATTCACATACCATATATTCCATAATTAAGTTGCTTTTTAAAAGAGTTGTATCCACATCATCACAATCAATTCTAGTGCACCATCCCATATTCATTATCTGCTCCCCAGTTCCCCTCAGCCCCTCCCCCCAGCCCCTAACCCCTAAACTTTATGTCAATTATTGTCTCTATACATCCACTCCTTCTGTGCTGTTTGTCTGGGTACATTAGAGAAACAAATCCACAGAAACTTATATGTATAAGAGAGAGTTTTATATGAAGGGTAAGTGCACATCAAGAAAACATCCCAACCCAGTGATGCCCAAGCCCACAAATACATTAGCCTATATGTCTGAGACCAATGCACAAAGTCCTCCTGCATCTAACAAAAGGCACGCAATGATGCTGGCTGCAAGGAGGAAAGCCGAGTCAGTGAACATGTAAGCATCTCAGTGCTGGCAGGGCTCTCCACATGGCTGCTCCAGCACCCAGGGCTGCATCGGGGTAGGTCCATGTGGCTTCTCTTCAGGGATGTCTTGTAGGAAGTGAGCCTTGCCAGCTGAAGCAGGGAACTGGCTAAGGCAGCTGCACCCTGATCTGACCATCAGAAAGCAAGAGACCCGAAAAACTAGAAAGGCAAGGCTCACCCAGCCTTTTATCTCTCAACCCTTCAATTAACCCCACATGTGTTTATTGACCAGGTTGCCACAATAATCTTTCACTATCTCATCTCATGTGCTTTAAAAACGGAACCATAACAGAAACAAAAAACAAAAATAAAGCTGAAAAAAAGGAAGAAATAAATGACCACCAGCAATATTAAAATAAGCCAGAGAGAAAATTTCTGTCTTGAAATAAGCAGGAAACTTTTAAACCTAGAGGAAATGTAGGATGGGTCAAGAGGGAGATCAGCTGACCAGCTGTACTATTTTACTATAGCTCCATTCACCATAATCAGGTTTACGGTAATCTCTGTCTGATAGTAGTAAGGCTGTTCACATATGCCAGAGACTTGGTCTTCATAGGTAGCCTCTAGATAGATTCTGGGTTCCCACAGTCCTCCATTGCTTTCGACATATTGGGTTTTCACAATTTAAGCTCTGATCATATTTGGATTTTGTTATTTGTTATCTTTGGATCACACAGGCTGGTGTGCTTTTTCCATTTAATGGCTGCTTGTTTGAGGCCTCACTCACTATTCCAATTGATAGCCAGGATCCATGATATTTTCAGTCATGTATGCTGCTACTCACCATGAGATCGACAGTTGGAAACTGTCCTCCGGAGAAAGATGAGGCTTTCAACTCCCATAAAGAGTTACAGTTGTAATGGACTTGATGCAACGAGTTTGCTTTTTCCGGGTACATATGAAAGTTGGTCAAAGAAGAAGTGATGCATTTGAATGATAGTGACGGCAAAGAACATTAACGTTACCGTGGACTGCGGGAAAAACAAAGAATCTGCCATGGAAGACGTACAACCAGATGCTCCTTGGAGGCAATGATAGCAAGATTTTAGATCACATACTTTGAACCTTTCTCAGGGGAGATCCGCCCCTGGAAAAGGACATGCTTGGTAAAGAGGAGAGTCAGCAAAAAGGGAGAAACTGGACACAGTGACTGGAGCCCGGAATAGCATTGGGCAGGGTTTTCTGTCGCACTGGTGGGTCTGAGATGGAACGTCCTTTCCGTCACCTGGGGTAGGGAGTCCTGTGGGGGCCGTGGGTCAGCGCTGGGCTGCTAACTAAAAGGAGGCTGGAAGACAGATGTGGCGGTCCGGTTCTGTAAAATGTGCCGCCCCGGAAACCCCGTGGAGCATTGGTAGTCTGTCCTTGGGGGTGTTATTGGATTGCACACTGATGGCAATGTGTTTAGGAATATCTAATAGTAGGTTTAAAAACCTAATTGAGATCATTGAAATAATAACAACTAGCCTAATGCTACACTCTTTGAACTAGGAAATGTATGCATCTATAATTTAAATAGGAAAGCTGATCATTTTACAGTGCACCAAAATAGGTGGCAATAGTGATTATGTGTCTATTCTATAATATCACTTAAACGTATCAATCCTTCTCTGACATATAAATAGTACAATATAGCATTATTCTTCCTAAAAGAAACTGACTATATGAAAGTTCAACATATGGGGAAATAATAACATGCCTACAAAAGTAAAGGAGAAGCTCTTGTGATATGACATTAAATTCTAGATCTGAAGTTGTTCTGGGAATAGTTATTTACACTGCTGGTAAATTTCATATTAGAGGTCCTAGTCTATTGAGTACTTCCCTTCTATTCCCACCATAAGGAGCAAAAACACACAGAAAATAAACACTTCTCTAAATACAAAAATCCTACCCTGGACTTTTAATATCTCTGTGTTCAAAATCCCCCAAACTGCCTCATCCTGTAATAAAATATCTATATATATTCATAGTTATCTAATCACATATACCATTGTTCTGCTGCCTTTATTTTATTGTAAATTTTATAAGAAAGATTTTAAAACCAATTTGTTCAAGAAGAAGAGCTGATATTTTCTAGAGATTTGAGTAGAGAAAAATCTGTGCAAGTGGTTCATAAAATATAATTCTATGAACCCTAAACATACTTTAACACAGAGTTGAACTGAAATGATTTTTATTATTCGATTTTACATGTAGCTTATTTGTATCTTAACATTAATATAATACACACTTACAAAGATATGTATGCTATATCAATGAACAATCAAATCCTACCTTTATTGTGTAAATTTGGACGTATCAATTATTGTTTTACCCCTACCCCTCACTTCCTTTCTCCTATATAGCTCCTTACAGGAAAAGCTCAGTATTATCCTAGCTTACCATTCACAATAAACTTGATATCTATATAAGTCAATAAAAGGCTATATCTGTGTAAAATAAAAAAGCAAACAAACTCACTCCCATCGAGTTAATGCCAACTCAGAGTGACCCTGTGGGACAGGTTAGAACTTCTCTTGTGAGTTTCTGAGACTGGAATTCTTCATGGGAGTAGGAAGCCCCATCTTTCTCCTGCCTATGTAAGATATATAGAGCCATTCTAGTTTTTTGGATATGAACACATTATGTATAAGAGAGCATCTATGTATGAAGGGTCTTCAAAAATTTGATCGAAACAGTCCATTATCTTTTAACTCAATTTTCTTATGAACTTTTGAAACCCTCTCATGTATATAAGTAAGGATCCCTGGTGGCACTGTGAGTTAGGCATAGGGCTGTTAGCTGAAGGTCACTGGCTCCAATTCGCCAGCAGCTTCATAAGAGAAGGATAAAGTGTCTGTTCCTGTAAAGGTTTACAGTCTTGGAAACCCAGAAAAGGGGCTCTCTGATTCAGAATCAACTTGCTGTTGGTGGGTTTGGTTTGGCTTTTGATAGCACAGTAGTGAAAGTGCTTCACAGTAACTGAAGGTCAGGGGTTGAAGCCACCAATTACTACACAGGAGGAAAATGTGGCAGTTGGCTCCTATAAATATTTACAGCCATGAAAACCCTCTAGGTGCTAGTCAACCCTGCCCTGTAGGGTTTCAATGAGTCAGAATCTACTTTAAGGAAATGGGTTATACATAATTTTATTTTGTATAATAAAATATCAACTTTAAAAGCCTCTGCACCTGTACAAGTATTTGTCCGCACAAATATTTGAAGTCTTCCAAGTATGTGTCTTACTTTTTGCACTATCAATTCATGTATCACAGAGTAATTTGTACAAAAGTAGGAATTCTGGCCATATTGAACTTGGAAAATTTGTTTTAACATTATGTGCATTGAATAAAGACAGTGCATTTGCCAGTACGTTTCCCAACTGTTACATGATGTCAGCAGCCTACTTTCTTCTACTGCGGTGAATGAAAGCAGTGGTGACTGCCTTTTCCTTCCCAATATAAAGTCTTACTCACTTTGTACAAGTTGGCTGGTATAATAAATGTATTTTTATTTCAGTCAGCAAAGAGATAAGTCCTCCCCAGTCCCACAAATTGGTGGTAGAGTGGGATAAAATGCAGGGCTGGGGCCATGTTGCTTTGGCTTTGGCCATTAGCATTGAATTAACATTTATCTACTCTGAGGAAGGTCAAATGCTGAAAAAGTAAATAATGGAGAGATGAGCAAAGTTTAAAATTTACTCCTTAAACCTACACAGATCTAACTGAGTGAATTGCTTCTTTTCTGTTATTTTGCCAAGCACCTTATACAATGTGAATAAGGCAAGGGAATTTCTGGGAGACCATTCTAAAACACAATGAACGGAATATAAGATTTTCAAATTGTGTGTTTATCTATGACCAAAAACATTCCCCATAATTAAAAGTATTCAATGTTCAAAGAATTTATCAAGGAGAGTTAAAATCAAGAGACTGGGTGGGGCGGGGAGACATAAAGGAAACTCAGGGAAACCATTTCCATGTGGTGACCGGTCAATCACGAACCTGTGCTTAGAATTCTTCGTCGTCGTAGGCTAGGAACAATGTCTTTGTTTGCTAGCCTTTCTTTTTCTCTCTTTTAATTTTATGAAGAGCTGTTTCCCCCCGTTAGCTAACTGTGCTTCTTACCCACAGGATTCTCACACTAACTCGTAGTTTTCTGTCATAAAGCTAGTCTTAGGAATTGTGTCTCTTCAAGTACACTTTGCAAAAGAGTATACATAGTGCTTTTCCTTGTCATTCTAGACTTATTTTTCTTCCTGGTTCAGTTTTGTGTCAAAGTGTTAATGTCTATTTTCAAGGAAAAATAAAACTTCCTTAATTTTAAAGGCTGAGTTCAGTATCTTGTCCCTAGATTGCTTATTCAGGTGCTTCATGGAATTATACTTGATAGCTAGACTCTTGATAGCTAGATAGATAGATGAAAATAGGTAGATATATAGACAGCTAGATAGATGATAGATAGATTATTTTCTCTGAGACCTCAGATTAATACTGTTTGCTGACAGTTCCCATGCTATGTGACTGATTTGTGATTGATGTGGTAAATGATTGTTGAGGATGGTTGAGCCAAAGGGTTGTATTTGACCCAAGGTTCACCTGGAGGCTCCCCTAGGAACTGTTGGTACCTGTGTTAACTTCATGGTCAGCAGTTTGAAACCACCAGCTGCTCTAAGATAGAAAAATGAGTCTTTCCACTCCTGTAAAGAGTTACAGTCTCAGAAAACCGCAGGGGCAGTTCTATCCTGCTGTATAAGGTTGTTATGAGTTGGAATTGACTCAAAGGCAGTGAGTTGAGTTGAGTTGAGTTATGTTGTGCTGTGTTGTGTTGTGTTGAGTTGAGTTGTCATCAAGAACAGAGATTGTAGGTCCTTTGCGGACTGTGTTAATAAGAATGGTGGTTGCTTTGACAATCCTCTGTATTGCAACTGAATTACCAGAAGATACTTAGGACTCGGTGAGCTCTCCTGACGATGGTGACAGATCTAGAACCTGAATGCGGTGAGTAGCAGGAGTATGATGCTTAACGTCAAATAGTGAGTTCTAGTTTCTGGTTCTAAATCAGTTATGTACTTTGACATGTAAACTAACAGTTTGTTGTTGTTTATTTTTTGTAAAACACAAACAATGGTCATGTCATGAAGTTGCTCCTAGGCCTTAAGTAAGACCGTGTATGGAAAGTGGCTGAAACATAATAGATTCTAGTAGAGAACAACCCGCTCAGTTAAGCACAAGACTCCTAATGATAGTTGTCCACCTTGAACCCACTTGCTTCCAACTTGAACCCACCCAGAGGCACCTCAGGAAAAAAGACTTGACAATGTATTTCTGAAAGACCAGAGCCTGGAATACCAGATGGGGCAGTTCAACCCTGCACACATGGCGTCACCATGAGTTAGAACTGACTTGACAGCAACTTTTTCTTTCTGTTTTCAGATCTTTAGGAAAGAAGATTTTTATGGAAATAAGAGGGTAATTTCCCATTTCCAAGGGGTCATATAAGGAGCTTTTAAAAAGGTTGCATTCCCTGTTAGTCAATAAAATTAATGTTATTGCTGTTGTGTCTATCTACTTGATTCCAAGTCACAAATTGTAGGATATAGAATTTTCTAGGTTGTGATCCTTGTGGAAGCAGATGGCCAACATTTTCTCCTGCAAACCTGCTGAGTGGGTCAAACTCCCACCCTTCCAGTTAGCAGTCAAGTTCTTAACCACTGTGCGTACATATTAGGGCTCCTTATATGACACTGGGGCAGTTACAAAGCACTGCATCAGAGGAGACGGCGTGCAGCTCCAGAGACAAAGAACATGTGGAAAGTGCAAATCTCGCAGTGCCCACCGATGCTGATTCTGTAACCGCTTGCTATCTGCTTGCCTGCCCTAACCTGCCCCACCTCCACTCGCCAACAGCCCTGTGTGACTCCTTGTTTCTGCTTTTGCTGCCTTACCAACCAACCACAGACAACCCATGACTCCACTCCCCTTCCTTATACAAAGCTCCCAGATGGGAAGAGGGGGCTCAGTCTCTGGATGAGAGTCCACGGAGCCACGTGTTGACACAGTAAAGTCCTTCCTTCTGTTATAATCCGCTTGGCATTGGCAACTCATTCAAAGTGAGTCCAGTAACAACGTTGGTATGAGAGGTAAGTGTATTGGTATGTAGTAATACGTATACACAACGTTGGTGGTGTAGAAGCATAAGGGAGGGAGGTATATATACCCATTATGCCGGGAGTCCTCTATTCACTGCGATATGCAGAGAGTGACCACTGACCTAAGAGCAGCCTAGAAGAGTTTTGAAAAGAAGAATTAATGGGGTCACATTCAAAATTTAGATAGATAATTCTGGCAGCAAAATGAAAAATAGAAGGGGCATGTAAGAAGCAATGAAAGCAGAAAGCAAAATTGTAATAGTGGACCTAAGTAATACTAGCCATAGGATCAGATGTGCACATATCTAACTTGATTAGTCATATTATACATTTCCCACAACGGCTTCAGGACTACTTCTCACTGCCTTCAGAGAGACTTGGCAACACCAGTTCTGTAAGCATGAGCCAACTACTTAACCTCTCTTTGTATCAATTTGTCATCTATGAAATAGGTTTCTTAACTAAAGGAATCAAATGATGCATCGGTGTGGGCAAATTTGCTGCATGAGACCTCTTCAAAATGTTCAAGAGTGAGCATGTCATTTTGAAGAATGAGGTGCAGCTGACCCAAACCATGGTATTTTTCACTCCCTCATATGTATATGAAAGTTGGACATCGAGTGAAAAAGACTGAAGAAGAATGGATACATTTGAATGATGGTGTTAGTAAGGAATATTGGAAGTGCCATGGATGGTCAGAAGAACAAACAAGTCTGTCTTGGAAGAAGTACAGCCGGTGTGCTCCTTAGAAGCGAGGATGGCAAGACTTCATCTTGAGTACTTTGGCCTTGTTATCAGTGCCTGGAAAAGGACATCATGGTTGGTCAAGTAGAGGGTTAGAGGAAGACTCTCACTGAAATGGACGGACACAGTGGCAACACCAATGGGCTCAAGCATAACAACAATTGGGAAGATGACGCAAGACTGGACAGTGTTTCATTCTATTGTACATAGATTGACAACCCTAATGATAACTACCAATTTCATTCTATTGTTTTCATTCTATTGTACAAAGATCGACAACCCTAATGATAACTACCTATTAAGATTGATTGGTCAGCCTGAGCGGCAACAGCAGTTAACACCTTGATTAGCTGAAAAGCTGGTAATTCTAGTGCACCCAGAGGCACCTTAGAAAACAAACCACTTCCAAAAACTCAGTCTTGAAACCCCCACAAAGCAGTCCACTCAACCACTACAAACAGGATGAGTGTGGAGCTCGCATGAATTCATTCTTGAAAATTTTTGTGAAGCACTGAGAATGATGCATGTATTCAACTACATATATTGTTATTTTAGTATGTCATGGACATTAGAGTTGACTAGAATTCATAGTCTCACACCAACAACTAACGCGTGAGTGTAAGTAAATTGCTTAACTTCTCTGACCCTCACAAATCCTTTTGGTAAAATAAACAATGTCTATCTCATAGTGCTATTGTGATATTTAAAGGAATAAAACCATAAACCAAGGGCCCGGACCATGGTCCTTAGAGTGGGAAAGGGCATGCTAAATTTGATGGCATAAATAACATCACTGGAAAGAAGCAAATGGATTTCATCTCACCCACCTGATTAAGGTGAATTTAGGCTTCAAATATTACTTGTTTGTAAGTAGGAAATGATAGCTGGGATTTTGGAGATTACAGCTAAAATTAATATTTAATGGGGATGAGATGTGGCAGTGATTCATAAAATACAATATTAATATGTTATGATATTAGGCCATGAATAAAATGTCCATGTTTTGTGGTTCTAAAATCAGGACATGTGGTATGAAAATAGTCTTTTTCTTCCTTGCTCATTTGTGAACTTAATTAACAAAAATAATTCAAAGGGTAAATTACATTTAATTATACATTTAGAGATTTGCCTTTATTAAAAGAGAACATTTTTATAAAATCCAGACTGAAATAGAGCATACAAAATATATGAGTGCAATCACTAGTGATAGAAGAATTGACCACTTAAATAGAAAAGCATCTAAAAATATAATCTAGTCATAAAACTTTCACCCATTTTATGAAAAAGACATGCATTTCACTAGAACGGAGCTAAACTTAGCTGTTGCAAGTATTCATTTGAAGTTCGGAAATAACATTGCTACTTAGCTTAACTTTCAGATCGTGAGCTCCCACCACCTTGTGACAGATCTAGAACCGAATGTGGCACAAAGTGTGATCCTTGATGTCAAATGTTTGATTCTCAGTTCCACTGCAAAATTAGAGTTAGGAACTTTGACAAGTTTTCTAAGTTCTCTGAATTTTAACAGGTTTTTTGATAAAAGAAAGATGATAGCAAGTTACATGCAAGTATATGTTGAGGCCAGCTTGGGTCCTAATACCGTTAGTTCCATCTTGTAACTAGTGTAAACAGTAACAATCCAAGTACTACTTCTACTATCAGATACCACTTTGTCTAGAACACCTTTGCATAATATGCAGCTTTTGTTGTAATTTACTTCCCTTTTAGCTTTTTTCCCTCACCACGCCCCCTTGAGGACCATAAAATCTATATAGGTTCCTTTTCAAAGCTGTAACATCATTTCAGGAGACTTTCTCTGCCCATCATGTTTTTGAATTATAGCCTTACCTATAGCCAGTCCAAGATTTTATTAAAATATTTTAATGGTACAATTATATAATGTCTTCCATGTTTATTTGGTTTCTATTATGCACACTGCCATCAAGGTGATTCCAACTCACAGCAGCTCTATGGGACAGGATTGAACTGCCCTTGTGGGTATTCTACACTGTAGCTCATTAGGAAGTAGAAAATCTCATCTATGAAGTGGCCAGTCGTATCAAATGTAGACCTTATGCCTAACAGCATAGGACATAACTACGACATCACCTGAGCCTAGAAAGACAGAAACATCCGAAATGTGGGCACTCCGCTTGTCATGGAACTGCTTGCATAGAAAAACCTCTGTGTGTGATTAAACTGCGGGATTGAACTCTTACTATGTCACTTAGGTTGATTATAATTTCTTCAATTGAAGTCATTGATGTTCTTAGAATATATGTGATGAAATCATCTGAGGAAATTTTTTTGAAAAACTCGCTATCTTACAAAAGCAATTGCTTGAGATAATTGCCCTATTGCACTGGTTTTAATAACAAGCATAATTACCAATTTTAATAGTCTAACATTAAGCATATATATATGCTGCTTTACCCTGCATTGGATTCATTCAAATGCTTTCAACAGTTATCCTGGGCAACAAAACTTGTTCTGCTGAATTATTTTATTCAAAGTTCCAGTGAAAATAAAATTGATTACACAGCTAAATTATTGTCACTATAATTTAGTTGTTCCTTACAGTTATATCTTAAAAGTCATCTGCATTGCCTCAAGTATAAAGTACAGGATAACTCTCTGTTCCCTTTTCTTTGCCCTTGTTTTATTGCTGCTTTAAACTTCCAATTAATCACATTCATTTATTTAAAGCTTTAGGCTTACCAGAAAGCAGAAAACCAAACCACATAACCACAGTGACACTAATTCAATGGGCCATTGAATCTCTAGCTTTGTCAGAGAAGCAAACCATCAATGAACTGCATCTGGCATGCCATTTATGAAACAACATTTGGGGGTCACATTTATGGGCTTATATATCAAAATTCTGGAGTAGCAATAAAATTTTACCCTACCCAAAATTCCAAGTAGAACTCCTTACTTTTATTATAGCATGTAATATAGAATTTCATTCCTAAAAAATCAACTTCAATGGTGTCACTAAGAAGTACACAAGAAAATGTTTTGAGAAACGATGTACAAATGCGCTTTACACAATTGATGTGTGTATGGATTGGGATAACAGTTGTATGAGCCCCTAATAAAATGTTAAAAAAAAAAAGAAGTACAAAAGAGAAATGAGTGAGATTTTTAAACTCCATTTTATTTTAGTTATATTTTCCAACAGTTTTATTGGCATGTAATTCACATATCATACAATTCAACAGTTCGATCATATCAAGAAGCATTGTACTAGCATCACCAAAATCAGTTTTATGACCTTTTCTTCATTTTTGTACTCATCATTACTAGCCCCTGCTTCCGCCCAACCTCCCCTGATATAACCTCAAGAAAGCATTAATCCACTTACTGTTGCTAAAGTTTTACCTATCCTGGATTTCATATATAGGAAGACATATAAAACAACCAAACAAATAAAAACTAACAAGAATAACTAAGTAAAACAGATAAAACCCTCAATCGAAAAGAAAGCAGAAAAAAACACATTAAAAACTAGAACAAATTCAAATGGATCAAAAGATAGATCAAATGATAGGGTGTTAAATTTTAACGTAACTGCATCTACAACATTCCGGTATCCATAGATTCTGCATGTTAGCAAGGCTATTCACATCCCTGGTCCATGGTCAGGGGCTTAATCCACATGTATTTTGTCTTCACTTTTTTTTTTAACTGAAACAGCTTAAAATGGGTCTAAATGGAGAACAAATGAAATGGTACATTTTGGTTTAACTATAGCTGCCATGGTTGACTTTACAATGCTTTAGGTCTGATAACAGGGCTATTCATATCACTCAATTGTGGTTAGAGGGGATTTGCCAGGGGCTAAATCCATGTGTGAACCTTGCAAATAGTTTTTAGCTTCCATTATCATCCATAGCCTACTGCAAATCAGGTGTTCTCAGTTTAAGTTGTGATGCCATTCCCTCCTTTAGATTTGGATTATATTATTTACAATCTTTGGATCACACAGGTTAGTGTGCTTCTTAGTTGATGCCTCCCTAAGGTGCTGTTCATTTGAAAACAAGCCTTTAAGACTTCAGACTCAATTATTTCTGATAGTTGAGCACCATCTAGTTTCTTCATCATACTTTCCTATAGCACCCATATCTTCAGTGATCTCTTCATGAGGTTGAGCATCAAGTAGGGCCATGTCATTAGAACTAATTGTTCTTAAATTTGTGCTGGAATTAAGTGCAAGCCCAAAATCCATTTGTGCATCTATGATTTACATATGTCTCTGGTTCACCTTAGAGACATCATTGTCATTTTATGTTAGAGAACATTATCAATCACCCCCTGGGAGATCACTTCCACTGCTATCGAGTCAATGTTGACTAATAGCAATCAGAAAGGGCAGGGTAGAACTACCCAGTAAGTCCCTGAACCTACAAATCTTTACAGGCATAGAAAGCCTCATCCTTCCCCTGTGGAGCTGATTGGTTGTTTCCAACTGCTAGTCTTGCAGTAGCAGTCCAATGTGTAACCACAATGCATTGATAGTGTCATTAGTTTAGCCAATGGCATAGAATTTAAAACACTGTTGAGACTAAGAAATTATACAAGTATATGCCAGCTATGAACCAAACTACCTGAATTGTTGACTTGTATAGATTAAATTCTTAAGTGACTGACCACTATTTACACACAAAAAATGGGAGTTTGTGATAGAGCAAATCTTCTAATAATATTCATTCACAGTAGCAGAACCACACCTACCAGAATAATCCATGTCATAATGAATCAAATCAAAACCAAACCAAATTCACTGCCATGGAGTCAATGCTGACTCAGATGAACCTTTTAGGACAGATTATAACTGCCCTGTGAGTTTCCAAGACACTCACTACTTATGGGAATATCTTTCTCTTTTGTAGGAGTAGGAGTAGGTTTCTAACTGCTCACCTTGCAGTTTGCGTAACCCAGTGCATAACCACTATACCAGCTCCTAGAATGCAGCAAAGGCCTTAAAATTTGCAAATATATGATAGTTCTTGGGTGCCATTCATTGGGCACTCTTTAGACAAAAGATGCAACCAAAGTCCAACATCCAACGGTTCTGTGCGCTTGGACTAGTAGTTATCTGCTTCTTCTCACACCAGGAAGCTTCAGCCCCAAGACCAATGGCCACAGGTTCACTTAGTTCACTTAGAGGAGTTTCTACATCAAGTCTTTCTGGTATGGCCCATAAAGGATGTTGTGTGCCCTGAAAGAAGAGCCTAAAGTCTTAGTAGTCTATAACCCCAAAAAGAGTCCTATTAGGAAGCTATTGCCAGGTATGTGCTCCCCTTAAGTTCCACATAAGTATTGCTAAGCATTATCCCAAATTGGGAAGTTGCTCTTCCCTGTTTTGGTACCAACAGAGATGCAATTGCCTTCTCTGAGACATGCATTCCCCCTACCCACATCAGTGAGGTTTCCTTTTCACTCTGGTGGGAGTGTCTGGTGGATTGGGGTTACCTTAGCACAATTTGTATGGCAGCAATTGAATAATATTCTTCCTTGTCTCAGCTATAAAATATATGACATATATAATCTTGTAACGCCAACAACTACCAAAAAATACACATATGACTATGTCATACATTCACATATGAGTATGACTATGTGTATATGTTATATATGTGTGTATATGCATATATATGCATATGTGTATACCCATGTATATTCATCTATATAATAAACCATATAAGGAAAACAGTTATGGATGTTTCTCATACATGACCAAACACGTTGTGGGATTGGTTTCTGGATTTGAAGGCTTATGACAGTATTCTCATAGAACAACTCATTTAGCATAATGTAATTCATAAAGTTTGTGTTCTACATCCTAGTTTGGTGTGCAGTACCTGAAAAACTGCAAACAGCCATTAAGATACTGGCCAGAACAATAGAGAAGGAATAAAACCAGACTGTGAACAAAGTAGTTTATATGATTCATGACCTTGTCTACCCTGAGACCACAAGACCTAGATGGTACCCACCTACCAGATGGATCCTGACAGAATAGGAGAAAAGTATAGAATAGAACTCAAATTCCTAAAATGTGCAGACTGACTAGAGCAGTTCAGATTGGAGAGCTCCCTGAAGAGCTCCTTAAATCTTGGTATGAAACTACCTCCTAGGGTCACCTTTTGGGTAAATGACAGATTGGCTCATATAATAAAGAATATTAACCATAAGTTCGGCACAGCTTTATATAAGCATCGGTATGAGAACAAATGGTAAAAAAATTGCTCTAAAGTGAAGATGAAAGTGTTAGGGAATAGGAAAATCAGATTACTGAAAATGAAACATTCAGAATGGAATTAATGAGAATGTTGACACGTTATGAAAAATTATCCAATGTCACTGAGCAATGTGTGTAGCAATTGCTAAGTGGAAGCTTGATTTGCTGTGGACATATTCACAAAAACACAGTAAAATACTCTTTTTAAAATGCATTTCTGGAAATTTGCAGAGATGTGTCTACTGTACAAAGTGGGCTAATGCTGTAATTGAACAATAACTGAGGTGACACTGATTTGGTTGTGGCCCTGTGATCTGATGGGTTAGCATGGTCTATTTGGCTTCTGTAGTTGTGATCCACAGTGTCAAAAGTAACTGTGAAATATCAGCCCCAGAATCCTGAAGATGATCATAAGTATAATAAACCACAGGATAAAGTCACAGAGGGAGAGATTAAATTTCTAAAATGCCTTCAGTTTATTTTGTACCAGTTAGGCAATCAACTATAAAGGTCTAGAGGATGTTTAAGAAAATAAATATCATTAATAAGTGTTTAAAATTTGATAAAGCACTTTTACAACTATTATTTCATTTATTCTCCACAACAACCTTATGAGTTGTTTGGCAAGCCAAGTACTATCACAATCAAACACATTTTATAAATGACACCATTTAGAATAGAAGATTTATGTTTGAGAAGAATAATTATTTTTATCCTACTGTTTTTAAACACATTTATTGACATATAATTCATGTATCATGATTCTATTGCTTGAATATATTAAAGAGTTGTGCAATCATCACCAGAATTAATTTTAGAACATTCTCTTCATTTTTGTACTCATTGCTATTATCTCTGTATTCCCTTCCAACTTCCCCTGCCATTACTCTAAGAAAATATTATTTTAGTTACTCTCTGTGTAGATTTACCTGTCCTGGATTTCATGTAAATAAAATCATACCAAGACAAAAAAGCAAAACAAAGACCCCATAAATCCCCAAAATAATAACCAAATAAAGTATGGAAAAACTTCAATCCAGAAGAAAGTAGAACATAAAAACTAGAACAAATTAAAAATAAGGTGGGGGAAAAAGGGAAAAGCAAATGATAAAATGTTAAAATTTAGCCTAACTATAACTGAATTAATTTACTTTTTGATGTAATCTATCCAAGGGCAAGGGTATTCACATCCCTGGTCAATGTCCCAAAAGAAAATTTAATCTATGTGAGAACATCACATATAGATTTTTGACTTTCATCATCATCCATAGCCTCTTGCCAACTGAGTGCTCAGAATTTAAGCTCTCATACAATTTCCTCCTCTGATCTTGGATTTTATTATTTATAATCCTTGGATCACATAGGCCAACATATTTCTTCCATATGAACTTATCTGACACATCACTTAGATGACTGCTTCTTTCAAGACAAGCATTTAAGACCCAAGACACATTCTTTCTGATAGTAGGGCACCATCTGCTTTCTTCACCATTTTGCTATAGCACCTATATCTTCAGTGATCCCTTCATGAGAGTAAGTATCAAGCAGATGAATCTTAAAAACTGATTGTTCTTAGGTTAGGGATTGTAGTCAAGTGCAAACTCAAAATCCATTTATATTATCTAAAGTTTTTATACATCCCTGTTCCACTTTAGTGGTAGCACTATCAGGTTTTTGAGAAATAATATAAATAACCTCCATTAAATTAGCTAATGGTATGGGATTTAAAATACTATTGGGATAAGGGGAGGTTGGCTGGTCCGAGTGCAGTGGGGTCACAACTAATGAGATAAGGGGAGGTATTTATATGTAGGAAAGCTTTTTTGGCTAAAATACCTAGGATTTTCACTTACAAATACTAAAACATATGTGACTGAATCCTGTTTAAGAAAACAATGGGGGGTGGGCATGACAATGAGGGTTAGACACCAGGCACAAAAGCTAAAAAAAAAAAGAAAGTGGCAAATATGTAGCATCCTTAAGTTGCCTGTGATTGAGCAACCACAAACACAAGACACTGGACCCCAAGTCCAGTGACTTCCAAGTCCCTGCTCTTGAGATAGTAGCCCTCGTGTTCTCTCACTAGAGCAGTGGTTCTCAATCTGTGGGTCGTGACCCTTTGGGGGTTGAATGACCCTTTCACAGGGGTTGCCCGATACATAACAGTAGCAAAATGACAGTGATGAAGTAGCAATGAAAATAATTTTATGGTAGGGGGTCACCACAACATGTGGAACTGTATGAAAGGGTCACGGCATCAGGAAGGTTGAGATCCACTGCACTAGAGTGTTACACCTCTAACTACAAAGGAGTATATCCATTTTTTTAAATCAGAAACAGGTGTGTTTAAGGTAACATCCTGTTCAGTTAGTGGGCTTTCCAACTTTGTTTCTTCTGATGTAGCCTATGTAGCATGCTATACACATATAGACAAAATGTAAAGTCCCAAAGTCTACATGTAGCATAGGGCTGTGTCACTAAAAGCTGAAAAGGAACCCAGTTGCATGATTATCCATGAGGAACCCAGTTGCATGATTATCCATGTAGTGCCAGGCAGTCTGCTCTTTGGCGGTACATAAAATCAATGTCAAGTGTTTCCCCTACGGCCAAGCACCCTCCCCCACCCCTTACCCACCAACAAAAGTGAGATCATCTTCTCCTAGAAAGTCGCATCCCTCTCTCATGGCCATGAATCTCTAGTGGAGTGTACTATTTTGATCCGACTGTTTTTGTACCACAATTTTTGATGGGTGAATATTTTTAAAGTTTGCTTGGATATTTGAATCCTTTGGTTTTCTATTTATGAATGTTAATATTTCAATTTTTTTGGAAGCATTAATTGACTTTCCCTGAGAGTTTACTTTTAGTGTGAATACATTAAACCACTTAGTTCTATGATCAATTTCCTATATACTATAAAAACATTTAAGAAAAAAAACCTCACTATCATTGTGTCAATTCCAGTTCCTACTCACTCTACAGGACAGATGAGGGCGTCCCTGTGGCTATCCAAGACTATAAGTCTTTGCAGGAGAAGAAAAACTCATCTTCCTCCCACGCTTTGACTGATGGGATTGAACTGCTGGCCTTGCAAAGGAGTTGTGGTTGTACAGAGGGTTCAGCGTTTGTTTGCTAACTGAAAGGTCAGCAGTTGAAACCCACTACCTACTCAATGGAAGAGAGATGGGGCAGTCGGCTTCCTTAAAGACTTAGAGCCTTAGAAATCACCCAGAGCAGTTCAACTCCACCCAACAGGATCGCTGTGAGTCAGAAGCCACTTGACAGCAATGGGATTGGGTTTCGAGTCAAATATTATTTTCCTATGGTTATTTTTCTTTTACGGAAAATATTTTTTCTCAGGATCAATTATGTGTAACTCTTTAAAGGATCAGTTTTGGTTCAATGTCCAAATGTGTTAATGATTATACTTTCTGATTGCTGCTTGTAGTTTTTACTCTATCCAGAAAAACTCACAAATTTAAAATTATCAATAAAAGGTTCAATGGTACTTTTATACAATTTTAGTCAACAATAATTTTTTCAGTATAGTTTTAATGAGTCTTAAATATATTCTGTGTTGAGATTGTTTCTAGCAAATTTTCTTATTAGAAGTCACTCAGCCAAAATGCCATTTAGGTTTAAAATGGTAACATCAAATGGTAACTTGCTTTGAATTGGGTACTATCTGCATTCAAGTGATAGTTAATGCAAAATTTTGAGTAATGCTCACTTTAGAGAACAAAAAGAGAAATATGAACCAGAGAAGGATCTAGAGATCACTAAATAATAACTCTGGCATATGGGAATCTCTGGAAACCAATATTTCTTCAACAAATTATATTTTCTACATCATTGCACTTCCTTTATGTGAAGAAGTAATGAGTAAAACTTAGCCTTTCCAACCAACTGACATGAAGCCGAAGTCTCGAATTGGATGAGCTATCAGGAATTATTTCAATGCTACAAAGAACTTCAGATGGAGAGTTTAGCATTGAAAAATAGATGGGATCAGATGGAACCTCAGAAAATGCTCACTTGCATTGCTGAACAACCTCATCTCTCAGTACCTACACTCAAATATTTTTAGAATACCATTCAAAACTTCTAAGCCCTTTGAATCATTTCTATACCTGTCAGGTATAATAATTTCTTTTCTTTTTTTTTTTGGTAAAAATATCTCTCATCATTTAACAACATTAATTGAATCTATTATTTCATATCTGCCGAAATCTTTAGTAAAAGTGGCATCAGGAGAAAACAAGTGGGAGACTTGACTCAGAAAGCAATAATGTAGAGATGAACAGCACAGAGTTTGGAGCCATGCCAATCTGGATTTCAAGGCTTCCTCTAGCTCTATTGGGAATTCTGGTACAAGTCTTTCTTCCTCTTTAGCTTTAATTTCCCCATCAATTAAGTGAAGATAGCCATGGTTCCTATTCCACAAATCCCTGTGAAGTTGAGTTAATGGATACATAAAGCACTTAGACCAGTACAATTAATATATTAGATATTTAATAAATAATATTCTACTGAAAATACAATTATATGTGTTTTAAAACTTTAATGTATTTAAAGCACTACAGATGTAAAAGTTTCCACTGAGCTATATGTTTTCAATGCTATCATAGACATTTCCCTCTAGAGGTTAGTATAAACATGACTTGTAGGATCTAGCTATGAAACACCATTGTTTTATATGTTTCAAACCATTTATATTTTAAAAATATATTTGCTGAGGAAGGACATAGGGATGTTTATGCAGATCTTATGTAGACATCTTCTAGAAGAAGTGGTTTCATGTAAACAGCTATACATTTGTAAATGTATAGCAAGTCCTATCGAATAGTTCCCAGATTGTGCTTTAAATTCAACGATTTTCGAATTGTCATTGCAAACCATATACGAGATCTCTTACAAAGTAAATAGTATCGATATTTGTTGTAGGAAAATGCAGCATATGTATTATCCATATGTGTTTTTAGAAAGTTTTTGCTGCTTTTAAGTGAAATAAATTGTCAAGTCCTCTTGCCTAGAGTAAAATTTCAATCCCACCATATAGTGAAGAATATTTTTTGGTATTTATGTACACAGAGAATTATTTTAACATCAAGTAAAATGAATGATGAAATCATGTTAAAGAAACAAACTAAAATTATCCAGATATCAACCTAAACTTATAGTTTCTCTATTAATCAACTATATTCTCTCAGTGTTGTGGATTAGAATTAGAGCTACATTTAAGATGCTCTGAATTTTTAATTATTCTTTAAAGAGTAACTAGTTGTCATGGGGAAATAGATCCATGAGCCTATATTTATAGGTTTAGTATTAAGGTAGCAGAAGGACATTGGG
>NW_022103918.1:2974918-2988538 GCF_000313985.2 Echinops telfairi | reverse complement strand
ATTGTGATAAGAGTTGTATGAGCCCCTAATAAAATGTTGTTTTTTTTTAAATAAAGGGAAAAATAAGCTAAAAAAAAAAAAGCCAACTTTTTACCTGGACTGGCTATAAGATAATATCAATGTTCAATAAATAGGTATTTTAGATAGGTCAAAGTGATAAAATACAGATATAGTAACAAAAGGGAAAAATAAGCTTCTGAAATGACAATTGTATTGAAATAGTTATTTTTCATTAAAGGAAAACCTCACTGATATATTTTACCCTTGCAGAGAAAAATGTGAATTAAGAAAACTAAAGCCTCCTAAATATAGACTTTTATTAAAAAAACAAACCAACAAACGGATGTATTACTTTCCAATTCACACTGTAAATTTAGCTGTTAATAAAACCACTTCAAGTAACTGACTTGCCTGACATGCTTTAATAAATAGGTGGGGATCATTGAAATTCGTCAGACCCATTTGTATCACACAATGTGTTAAAAGTTTTAAGAACAGCTTGGTTAAAAGCCTCAAGCAATCTTGTTTACATTATTAGCAAATCCTTGCTTCATAGATCATACAAAAGTAAATTTCAGCCTAGCCTCGTTCAAATTATCATAAATTCTGAATTATATTCAGAATTTTAAAGCTGAAAGGGACCTCAGAGATCTTCCAGTGAAGTCTCCAATAATGAGGTTTTCCTGGCTGCTACTTCTAAAATGTACGCCATATGTATAAACAAATTTTAGACATTGTTGACTGTTTTCAAAAAATGTTAGTGGCACTGCATTGTTGCTTCAAAATATGTCTTTTCATAGTTAATAATTTCTCATGATATACAGCAATATTTTGACAGGATGATTTAAAATTATTAGCAGTGTCTAAAATTGTCTTATTATTTGTCTTCTTGTCCTACACGACGCTAAAAAGTTCAGGAAGGCTAGTCTTCACACGAACAGTTTGAACGGATACTACATATGAATGCTATCGCCAACGGTTTCAAGTTGTATAAAAGTCAAAACAGAAGTATTACACTGTCCGCAAATCACTAGTGGTGGGAGCCACCGTGTGGTTTTCTACACACATGAAAGAAAACTGAGAATTTCACTCCCGGACTTTGTTCAGTTTAGGTGCATTTTGTACGGGGAGGAAATCAGAGAAACATGGTGCATGCAGCACTGCTGAACCACACACTGCTTTCACCTTGCTAGCCTCCTGAACTGCCTATTCTAGTTCTCAGACTTGATCTGGTGGAAACTTATGGGAAAATTATAAAAATATGCAAGCACTTTCAGAAGAAAGAAGTGGGACTTTTGGTATCTGGGCACCATCTGCCCAGCTCCTCTGCTCCCTGATGGAACCGACTTTATTTATCCATGCAATAAATATTTATTGAGCGGCAAGCAGGTGCCGGGCATATGCTATGTTGCCAAGAGGAATGAAAGAAAAAAAAAATGTGAGACACTATTTCTGACCCCGGAGAGTTTCAAGTCTGATTATTAAGAAAAACATACACTTACAAAGTAGCAAATCTACAATACTTAATAGTGTGCAATAAATTGCCCCAATCCCAACCCAACCCACTGCTGTGCAGTCAGTCCCAATTCACGCGATAGTACAAATGAGAACGGCTTCATGCCGTGTGGTAGAGTGCAAGTTCTTACTACGGCTCTTCTACTCAAGAGAGGGATTGGTCAGTTTTCAATACCAGCCCCCGGGCTCGCATGGTGAACCCGCTGTGAAGTAGGAGAGAGAGAAGCCCAGGTCCAGGGGAAGAGCACGTTCCAGATCTCTATCTGCAGGGTGGAGGCTGAGACCAGAGGCAACCAGAGGGTAGCAAATGAGGGTTTCAAGTCCCATTCCCAAGGTTGTGTCACCTGCATGTGTCAGGTTGTTAAAAGGCCTTCTTCCCGTTCTGGTGCTGCAGTCTTCTTCATATAATCCAGTTTCTCTGATGATTTGCTTAAAATACAGATTGGGTAAATATTGGGGGGAGAGGCTACAATCCTGCCGCATTCCTTTCCTGATTTCAAACCACGAAGTGTTCCCTTGTTCTGCTTGAACAAATGCCACTGTGGGTTGGCATGGACTTGAGGGCACCTACAACCACAACAAAAAGTGGCAAATCTAAGAGTTGGCAAGATGCTAAAATAATTGATAAAAACAATACTTAATGAAATAATATAAAAATAATAAAAGCAACGTGTAGAGCATTTCTCTTAATATGTAAAGGACTGATTTCAAATGTAACTGGCATCATAAAAGCCATAGAACCGAAAGGCAATTGGAGACTTACAAGTCATGTATCCTATTTTCTAGCCCAAAGCTTCTGTTACCACACTGACATTAGCTACCTTATTAATTTTAGTAGCCAATATATTTGAAACAGCTACACTCTCAATTCTAATCTTGGCTACTCAAATAATATGGAATTTTGGTTTAGATAGTTAACTCAAATATATATGTGCCAGACATCTTTCTAAGCATTTATATAATATACTCATCTTCTTAATGTGTCATTATCTGTATTACTCACCGAGGGATAAGATGATCAGATGCAAATAATTGGCTGGCATAGACAGAAGTGATTCTTACTCTTTCCCCTCATGGTAGGATGCTACACTGGTATCTTCTAAAGAACCATGCTCTCCTCTAGTCCCTTTCCACTCTAGGTTTGACCCTGTGACTTGTTTGGCTAAAGTGTCAAGTGTAGCAAGCAGAAGCTTGTTAAATTCTTGCACACCAGGGATCATCTTTGCAGAAAAGTCCCTCTTGAAAGTCAGCCACCATACGAGAAGGACGCTCAAACTAGAATGTAGTTTAATGGAAAAGGCCCTGAAAGATCAGGGCGTATCTTAGATGCTTCAGTCCCTGCATACTCCTAACAGACCACAACCACAGGAGCCACCTCAGCCGTGGAACAAACAGGTACAAAACTACCCAGCTGAGCCCGGTCAACTGACGTGCTTCTTAATTACCACAAGACCTTATGAGGCGATAATCATGTAAGTATAATAGAATCCTTAAACTTTAAAATGTATTTTTCCCCTTAAACTGCAGTTCTAGATGCAAGCAAGGATGTCAATTCCAGTGTTTTTCCTTTAGTTTCACCAGAATTTATGATACTGGTAAAGAAACAAATCATTCCATATATTATTGGAGAAGAAGCAAAGATCGCATCATTGTTCTTGGAACTAGTGATCCAAGATTTTAATAGATTTGTTATTATTTTTCTTTCTCATTGTAGTTTTTTATTAGAAACTAATAGTTTCACTTTCTTTTTTTTTCAATCATTTTATTGGGGGCTCATACAACTCATCACAAATCATACACAATCCATTGTGTCAAGCACATTTGTACATTCATTGTCCTCATCATTCTCAAAACATTTGCTTTCCACGTAAGCCCTTGGTATCAGCTCCTCATTTCCCCCACTCTCCCCACTCACCCCTTCCTCATGAACCCTTGATAATTTATAAATTATTATTATTTTGTCATGTCTTATACTGTCCAATTTCACCCTTCACCCACTTCTCCACTGTCCGTTCCCCAAGGAGGAGGTTATATGTAGATTTTTATAATCGGTTCCCCCTTTCTACCCCACCTTCCCTCCACCCTCCGATATCGCCACTCTCAGCACTGGTCCTGAGGGGATCATCCGTCCTGGATTCCCTGTGTTTCCAGTTCCTATCTGTACCCGTGTACATGCTCTGGTCTAGCCAGATTTGTAAGGAAGAATTGGGATCATGATAGTGGGGGTAAGCAAGCATGAAAGAACTAGAGGAAAGTTGTATGTTTCATCATTGCTATACTGCACCCTGACTGCCTCGTCTCCTCCATGACCTTTCTGTAAAGGGATGTCCAGTTGTCTACAGATGGGTTTTGGGTCTCCTCTCTGCACTCCCCCTCATTCACAATGATATGATTTTTTGTTCTTTGATGCCTGATATCTGATCCCTTCAACATCTCGTGGTCATAAGATTTGTTATCATTTTTATGTAATTAAAAAAATTAGATAAAATGGATTTCAATGGAGCTTCTAATATGCATTAAAAAAAACTATTAGTGTCCTTTTAGACTAGCTAAGAGCCCTTTGGATTTCTTTGCCAGAGTATTCTTACCCTTTCTGTTCAAACATTAAAAAAAAAAAAAAGATTATTAGTAGTCTAGTAAAATTATTTCTATTAGAATTATCTTTAAAAACCAAGGGCTCATGTATATATACACGTGTATGTGTGTGAGTGTGTGTGTGTGTGTGTGTGTGTATGGCCCATGTGTACATTTGCCTCAGAGTACATCTTATTTGACCTGGTTTATCATCATTGGCTCTACTATCATTAGTTATGTGAATGGAACTCCAGTGGTCATTTGTATTATTAATGTTTAGTTCTGTTCATCAGTTTTATCTCTAAGTGACATGTTGATAGAATTAGTAGTCATTTGCTTTTATATAATTCTAAACTAAGGACAGAAGAGAAAGATGACATTTCTTTATAATTTTGTCCTTATGAAAGTCTTTAAAAATAATTTCCATATCATATGGATGGAGCAGTTTTTAATACTTTCTTTCAACTTCTAAAATCAGTTAAGCAATAAATAAATAAGTAAATAAAATCAGTTAAGCAATGAAATTTATAGTCGTTTGGTAAAAAAAATGGGCAAATGTTTGATACTCTTGTTAATTCTGATTAACTTTAATATTTTAAACACTTTAAGGTATCTTAAAATCATGAAAGCAAGATAGCTTTGTTTTACTCTCTTCAGAGTTATTTTAAGTAGCTAGGATTTGAGGTTAGTTATTTCCCAGTATGCTGGAACTATCTGTTATCCTTTCTATCAATTACTCCCTCCCTTCCTCCAAAATTACTTCTCTTGCACTTGCCCCTGCAAGATGGCCTCTCTCAAAGTTTGCTTCAGTTATAAGAATTGTTAGGTCTTTTGACTAAAACAAAACAAACAACCAAAATAGGTCTGAGGAAAGCACTTCCCTGTGATTTTGAATCAGTAAGGATGGTCTAGAATTAAAAATATATATTTTTTAAAGTCACCCAAATAAATCTTAATATAAACTAAGATGCTGAACAACTGACTCTCTACCTTCACTCATTATGAAAAGAAACATGTCTTAGACTTCAAAATATTTTCATAAAGGGAACTTTTCACACACTAGATGTAAACCTCATGGCTGTTGAGTTGGCTCCAATTCATAGAGCCCTGTGGGAAGAGTGGGACTATCTCATTCATTTCCCAAGGCTGTAGAGCTTTATAGATGTAAACTACTACTACAAAGCGTTCTCCCATGACACACTGATGGGGCTGTTAAACCAATGACATTTTGGTTAGCAGCATAGCACGTCTCCACTGCACCACCAGGGCTTCTAAGAGGAAGGATGTAACCTCGATGCCCTATAAAGGATATCAATGAAGCAATTGGTGAATTTTGTATATGGGCTGTGGATTAGAGAGTAGTAATTTGGTGATATCAAATCTTCTGATTTGAATAATTAAATTTTGTAATCTAATTATCTCAAGATACTTTTTCCTTCACATAGATACCCTGATGTACTAAAGAATAAAGTAGCATGATGTCTTAGCATGTTCTCAAATATTATAATGTAGCATGCATATACAGGCAATCCATGGGTTAGAAATGTCCACTGAGGGACCATTTATATCTGCCTTTACTGTGATGTAAATTTGCGCTCACTTCGACATTATTGAACCAACTCCTATTAGCAAATACATTCTTCTTCACAATCATCTTCAATTGCTGCAATGCAGCCTTTCAAGCATAAAAAGGGCTTCAAGTCTTTTCTTGTACTTCTGTGACACTAAATAAGAACTGTATTTGTTCCAACTAATCTACACATCTACCTCAAAGACATATTTAGGAACAGATCTTATTTGTAACCTACAGCTCTGTAGGTGTGTTTGTGTTTGTGTATGTGTGTGCGTGGTGTGTGAGAGACTATGCACATAGACTCAGAGAATGAAAGAGTAAATGGATGGTAAATATAAATAATCGATGTCCTTGGGTAGAGCATATATTGCAGTTCCTTGTGCTCTTTTGAAATGTTTCTGTAAGTTGGAAATTATATCACATTTTATGCACACGCACACAATTTCCATTAGGGCTCAAACAAAGGCAACAGCAACACACCAAACCTTTGCTGTGGACTTGATTCTGACCCACAGTGGCCCTATCGGTTGAAGTAAAACCACCTCATAGAGTTTCCAAGGCTGTGAGTGCTGATGAAAGCAGAGTGCCCTATCTTTTTGCCGCAGAGTGGAGCTGGTGGATAGATCCAAATCACTGTCCTTTTGGTTAGTAGCCACGCTGCTTTAAACACTGGACCATCAGTGCTGCTTGAGTGAAACAAAGGCTACTGAAAGTTCTCTACGAAAGTGTAATGCTGGATTAATAAGTGAATCAGAGTAATCAAAGAAGGAGCTATCACAAAAGCAGATTGAAGTCTACTATCATAGCAACTGGAAGTTTGAAAATGATTTTTCAGAGATAAATACTGTTATGCAGCAAAATGATACACTTGAGTGTTGAAAAACTTAGGTTAAACTAATTCCAAATATTAAGTCTTATTGAGATTTAATTTTTTCAGCTCTATTGATGAAATCAAACCAAGAGAAAAGTGTAATATAAAGTACAAGGTACATGGATTTTCTGAAAATCTATGAGACAGTCAATAAACGATTTAAGGAATGGTCTATCTGATGTGAAGTCAAACTATACAAAATAAAACTTATATTTATATTTTTACTGTTAGGTCTTGAGTGAGTTGACTAACTTTACTTAATACACATTCTCTAATCTACAGAACAAACCTAGTCACAATACAGACCCTCACAAAGAGGAAATGGAGAAGGTAAACAAAGAAGTTGCCAATAGCAAATAGTCAAGCACAATGTAGAGCAACGTCAATAGAAATTTTAGCCATTTCCAAATCCTGTTCCTAGTCTAAGTTGTTAGGCCTTCTAAGAGATCCCACCTGAACTCAGATGGAACATGAGGCTGGAGAGTTTGTCAGTGATGGGGACAGGTGGGGCTTGTAGAGCAACAAAGTAGTGCTGTCCTTACAGAATCATCCTGTGGATGGATTAGCTAAAAAACACTGAATTTTTTTCTATTGGGTATTAAAATCTAAATTATTGGAATTAATTTACAGAACAATTTAAGGAATTTGTCTCGTGAGGTATGAGATGATATTTTTCTGACTCATAGCAACCCTTGAAGACTAGCACTGCCCCTGTGTATTTCTAAGACTAGAAATCTTTATGGTGGTAGAAAGCTTCACCTTTGTCCCTTGGAGTAGCTAGTGGTTTCCAACTGCTGACCTTGCAGTTAGAACCTATTATGCTATGGGGTTCCATGACAGTGTGGAATTTGTCTGAAATAAACTTCCTTGAATATGGAATTCTTAGGCCACAGCATTGTCCTTTTAAATTTCTTTTTCTTTTCTTTTAAAATTCTTAAATACTTTCATTGCCTTGCAATATTAAAATCGCAATGTCTGGGGTTAGCAGATGTGTTTTTACCTTTGTGAGTACAGGTAGATTTTTTTCTTTTTTCCTTGATTTGGATGACTGATGGATTATTATTTAATTTAACATTTTGTCAATATGCATTATCTTGAATTTAGTAGTCTTTCAAATCGGCATAAGCAGGTGCTTCAGTGGAGTTTTCTTCTACCATATCTTCATTTATTGATTGATTTTCAGATGTTTCGATTCCTTTAGAAATATTAAGCATTTGTGAAACTCCATGTTAAGTGTTAATAGTCTACTCTAGAACTATTTTAAATGTTACCTAAGATGTCTCATCACTACTAGTAATTTCTTAAAATTGCTACTTAATACATTATAGTAATGACACACTTTTGTTCATAGTAGTCATCTGTGTCCTCATCTTGCACTTTGTATGACAGGTTCTCAAGTCCGTTTTCTCCATCAGTGATTCATGCGTTGTCTGTATTATACTCACGATAACACCAAAGATCAAAACCTCACTGCCATGAAGTCCATTCTGACTCATGGGAGCCTTAGAGGACTGAGTCGAACTACCCCTGTGGGTGTCTGAGACTGGTAATTCTTTAAGGGATGAGAAAACCGCACTTTCTCCCACAAAGTGTTTTTGTTTGTTTGTTTGTTTGTTTGTCTACCTGCAGACCTTGCAGGTAGCAGCCCAACACCTAACCTCTACACCACAAGAGCTCTTCTGGTTCAATATTATCAGTACTTTTGAAAAGGTATATTAATTTTATTGAAGTTCTTCTGGGTGTTTTTATTTCTCTCCCTCTTTTATCTCAACCTGTTCATTATTGCTTGTTAGGACCAGTGAAAAAGAGGAAACCACTCAGTGAGATAGATTGCCACAGTAGCTACAATATTTATTCTTAAACATAACAATTGTGAGGATGGTGCTGGACCGGGTAGTGTTTTCTTCCGCTGAACACAGGGTCTCAATACACAACTGACTTGGCACCCAACCTGTTTCATAGAGCCTCATTTTTTTTACAGAGGTCAAGTTTACCCAACAGGTTGCAGACATGGTCCCTTTAACCATAGAGTAAATCACTTTCAGAAACATGTTCTTTTCTTGAAGGCTTGAGTTGATCATTGTTTTTTCTTATTCCCTTGATTTATTCCCTTGGGGCCTCTTTGTTTTGTTCTTCTCATTTTACAAATTATTGAATGAGACACTTTCTAAACTTACTCAGTCCCAAAATGCAGGATGGATGAAATTCCCTTAGCCACACTGATGATGTCATGACCATGGAATCTCTTCCTCAGTTTCACATATGGAAAAGAAATTGATAGTTTTAGGTGTCAATCTACTTTTCAGTTTTTAACATGTATTTAATCTATCAAAATGACAATTAGTCTTTTATCTTCTACCTGATCCTCTGAAACTCTGAGGAGATAAAAACTCTGAGGACAACAACTTAAAAGTCCGACAATGCACTGTGTCCAGGATATATATATATATATATCCTGTTTCTCCAAAAATAAGAGTGTCTTATATTAAGTTTTGCTCCCAAAGATGCACTAGGTCTTATTTTCAGGGGATATCTTATTTTTCCATGAAGAAGAACATGGTACACATTTATTGTTGAACCAAAAAAAAGGGAAATTTTATTACCTGTATATGGTACGGTAGTTGTCATCACAAACCATCATAACCAGACAAACTGTGAATCCAACAGTATCAAGACTTTCTTGTTACTACCATTATTTCCATGTACAACAATCTATGGAACATTTACTCATAATCTATGGTATAGTTACTCACACTTCCTGTCTGCTCCAGCTGTGCTGCGGCCAACAGTGAGCTATGCGGAGGCACCCGCCACTATGGTCCAGAGTTACGGTAGCTTCAGGGGGGGGCTTATTTTGGGGGAGGTCTTATTTTCGGGGGGATGCCTTATATTTCAGCGAGAGGCAAAACTGTATGTAGGTCTTATTTTCGGGGGATGTCTTATTTTTGGAAAAACACGGTGTATATATATTCACCTTCAGACTTTATTTATGGAGACACAAGCAGCCAGCATTCAATGAGCAATAAGTTCTCCCACCTCAAAACTCCTGACCAGTTGGTTTAAAGAAAGATCCTCTTTCTGGATGGGCAGAAAGAGGGCAGTTGGAAAAGGAGAGGGGGACAGGATCTGTAACTAATTTGGAAATAGACCTTTACTTGCCTAAGAAAAACAGTACAAGGAAATCAAAGTTCAGATCCAGGAAGGGGCAAGAAGGAAGGACTAAAGGAAATGGGAGAGCAAGGAAGACGGGCAAAGAGTTCTGTTACATTGGGGAGGTTGCGTTCTATGTCACAACAAAATGTGTATAAATTTTTGAATGGAAAATTAGTTTGTCTTTTAAGCTTTCACATAAACCATTATACATATATAGTGACACATATATTGCTAAGTGCTCCTACACTTAATAGGTTTGCAAGGCAATGAAATTTCAGAAACAAACCTTCAGGGCTTTCTTTTTAGCATCTCTGGGAGGGCTCAAACCCCCAACTCTTTGGTTAGTTGTTGAGTGTTTTGCTGGTTGTTCCACCCATGAACTTTCATGCATCTGAATTGACTCCATTGGAGCCTGTTGTTGTTTTGTCGAACCATGGGCATTAACTGAGGCAACTACAAAGCATCTCCTCTTCCACTTAGGCATTCTTTTTGTCACGAGATTGAAAACTAAGCATGCTAAGAATATTGGCCTGCCTATGGGTTAGTGGAGGAGACTTGGTGGCATCATGGGCTACATTATGGGGCTTCTAAATGCAAGGTCAACAGTTTGACTCCACAAGTGGTTATGAGGGAGAAAGATGAGACTCTCTGTTCCCATAGTGATTAAAAGTTTTGGAAATCCGAAGTGGCGGTTCTACTCTGCCTTATAGGCACTATAAATTGGGATTGACTCAATAGCAATGGGTTTGGATTTTGGTTTATTGGACAGTGGAAGTTCCTCCTAGATTCTGGTTATTTAAGACTTGATGTCATATTTTTGTCTTTTAGTGCATTCTTAAGTAGTTTAAAACATGACGAGGAGGTACTACATTCTAGAGCTATTTTAAATGCTACTTAAGGTGTGCCATCACTACTAGTTATTCTTTAAGTTTGCTACTTAATACATTATAGTAATAACCAATAATTCTTATCTGCCTAATCCTTTTTACCACTGCAGACCTTACAACTTCCCAATCCTTGTGTACATCACAGAAAGGGGTTGTAATTCTAGTTTTATTGTAATTCCACTAATCTCTATGGTTACTTTTCCCCCTCCCTCTCTCTCTTTTTTTTTTTTAACCTATCTCACAAAATGTATGTCTCTAAATAAAGATAATTTTATTTATATCTACTAGTACTGTAGCTGGTGAGTCTTACTATTCATTCAGTATTTTTAAAAGTTAACCATTGGTATAGTAAACATTCATTAAGAACCTACTGTGTGCTGGGCACTGTGAAGGGGAAATAGTACATATGTAAATAAAATGGTGTAGGTTGTAGAGAAAAACTTATATATGTAAACAAACTCATGATTAATTTTGAAGAGAGAGAAGAAAATACAACTTTATACTATGCAGTGGTAAATCTTTCTTAAAGTAGACACAGTGTAGGAATATCTAAATAGTAGTTATAGTAGTACCTGATCATAACAGTTTTAGAATTTTTATTGTTTATCAACAACGTAGATGCAAACTCTTATTTTTTAAATTACCTTCAGACTGTAGCTTCTTTTTAAACTTTAAATCAATTTATTCAGCATTTAATAAATGTCTGTGGTGAGCAGGACACTCCACTTGGCACTATGAAATACAAAGCTAAACACAACAAAATGTGCATTTATGGTCTGTAATAGGAAGGCAGACATGCACCCCCATTATAATTTAGTTGCGATAAGTGCTATCATAAAGCAAAAATGTTTTAACTTTGTGTTTGGTTCCTAACCATAAAGTTGGTGGTTTAATCCCACCAGCAGCTTTGTGGGAGAAAGATGAGGCTTCTGTTCCCATATAGGTTTACAGTCTTAGAAACCCATAGTGGCCACTCTGCTCTGTCCTACAGGCTTGCTGAGTTGGACCCAGCGTGATGGCACTGAGTGAGTGAGATCAGTTCAGACGACCTAAAAGAAATAGAAGTACATTTGTGAGTATTTGAACTCCGCTTAAAAATCTTTATACCTATTGCTGTAGGTCATGCAAAGACACTGTAGGTCGGGCATTTAGAGAAGAGGAGCGCAGATGATGACCTGGGTCAGGTTTAGCTCCTTTTGCAGATTGCATTGCCAATCAGACCTGGCTTGCAGCCACATTTAGTCATAAGCATTGCAACTCGGATCCATATTCACAAAGAAGAGTTTGAGGATTGTAGATTGAGTGCCATACTATTTTAGACTGTATACATCTACCTTCTAAAAGAATTCAGTCAAGATAAACATAAAATTTCTTATAAAAATATGAAGACTGGCTAATATTTTCTATGTAAAAATTGTTATAGTTAACACAGAATGTCTTTAAGTCAAATTGAAGTGGTACGAGCAATATACAGAACTGTAGATGGTTCTGATTTTTTAAAGACAAGAACATTTTATAGTCTCAAATAAGATTTCTCTTAGCAGTAGCTGATGATTCTGTTCAAAATATGGAAAACTGAAGTAGAAGTGTGCAGTTGGCATGGAGAAACTTGATTTAGCAATATAGTCTTGTAAAATGTGTGCATGGGGTAGCGGGGTCATATTGATCCCATACTATGTGATCACATAAGAAAAAGTCTGATATATAATTATTATTTTGGAAGAGTGTTTAGAATTTTGGTGACTTTTAAATTTTCATTCTGCAATGCAGTGTTATTTAAGCTGAAAGCAATTGCTCAGAAGAACTGATTCATAAGAAATGTATCAAAGTTGTCAGAAAAGAGTTATTTTGTTTGCTTGTTTTGGTTTCTTATAAACTGAAATATTGGGTAATACAACACCATTCCTCTTCTTAGGTTTATTATATACCGTAGGTCATTCTAAATGAAAACTCATTACCATTTTCTCCATAAGTATCATTTGTCCTTTGAAAAAATATTACCCCTAAAAATCATTAGTAAATAAAAGCTTGATGTGTTTGCTTAATGGTTAAATACATTGGCTAAGAATATTTAAAATACTACGTTTTTCCCCTAGCTACGTGGAGGAACGTAGAGATAGAGCATACTACTTTGTTTGTGAAGTGATTTTCTTTCAAAGTAATGAAAAATTGTCTTTCAAAACAGCACTAACATGATTTTTTTGTCACTGAAAATAATCTCTGTTGTGATAAGAGATGTAAGAGCCCCCAATAAAAGCATTTTTTTTAAAAAGAAAAGAATCTCTGCTAAATTATAAAACAATTGGGGCTTCTCTTGATTTATTCTATTCATTTCAGATATTGAAAATTGGACCATTTGGCTTCACTTTCGGCTCCTTTTGAATTAGAAGGAGACCTTTATGCCACTTGAAACCTTAGAAGGGAATAGCTGAAACCATTAATCTCTGTAAGGTTTATTTTCTCTTATTTACACAAATGTTTTTGAAAAATAGTAAACACTACTATAAAGCTCCTATCTGTATCCCTATTGGGTTAAATCCTGCGATTCTAATACAGTGATGTTGAAAGGATACACTGTGTTTTCCTTTCAAGAGTCTGATGCTCAGACAGAAATTGAAATGAAAAAAACTAAGTTTGTCTGAAAAAGTGTCTATTTTACTTAGTGGCATATAAGTCACAGCACTTGTTTGCTGTAAGACAAATTTGCTTAATCAATCATTGCGACTTTTGTAAAATCAGCATCCCCTTAATGTCCCTGTTAATGCAATAACTACTTTTAGGCAAAATGTTGGCATATCTGAGATAGTAATAGGGCATTTTAGATAAGGTTGGGGGTGGGGGGGAATGAAACTATAAATTAGGTCAGATCTTGCCAAATTGTAGACCAATGACCCTACATACTAATCAACCCTATATGTATATATGTATGCCCATGTATAATTGTGTATAATTGAAGGGAGAGAGAAAAGAAATTGCAAAATTTCTGTTAGAGTCATTGGGGCAAAATTTATAAACATTAAAGAACCATTTAGAAGTGTCTTGTAAAC
>NW_022103918.1:2932418-2969918 GCF_000313985.2 Echinops telfairi | reverse complement strand
GCGAGACGGCGAGCGAGGGAGCCAGCGAGCGAGGGAGGGAGAGAAAGGGAGAGAAGAGAAGAGGGGAGGGGTGGGGATAAGAGGTAAATAGTCTTAAATCGGAAGGGAGCTGCTGCTCTGTGGTCTTGACAAGCGCTGCCTGGGCTCCGCCGGCTCCCTAATAACGGAGTGACCTTTTCTCTGGCTGGCTGATGTCTGGCTGGGAAGCGACTGCGTTCTGCAGCTGAGAGCCGGGCTTCCTTCAGCTCGGCTCCCGGCGCGCTGCTGGGGTAAGTTGTCCGGAGCCAGGACGCCGAGCCGGCCTCCGACTGCCGTTACCTAAAAGGAGGACACCTGTGGCTCCGATGCGGTCAACACCATTCCTTGGCGGATCCTTGAGGACCTCATTATTTTAAACTTAAAAAAAAAAATAGCGACCCCCCCCCCCCTTTTTTTTTTTCAAACAATGCTTCTTTTTGACCTTTCCCAAGGAGAAGCGCTACAAAGCAGCCACTGTGCGTCCTGAACGGCCTCCCCCTGTGTCGCTTAATTGAGAAGGTAAGTGCAGCCACTGGGAACACACGCGTCGGCGTATTTGTGGGGTGTGTGTCGGCGGGTGCGCGCGTGCGTGTGCGGATGTGGGTCTGTCCCCCCTTCCCTCGCTCTCCCCCAGCCGCTCCTAATGAGGCATAAACTGGAGCCGCAGCCCGGCTCCGCACTGCAACTTTCACTCTACTGAGACGCTTTTGTTGAAATCATGTGAGGCTTCATTATTTTTATGATGAGACATGAAATAGATGCAGGCGGAAGATATTGATGGGAGGAGGGCGAGCGGCTGCGGCGCGGAACGTCTCAAGTACGACTCGAGTGGATAATAGTCAAAGTTCACGGCGAACTGCAGCATTTGCACACCCCTGGCTCCCGGGGAGAGCGGGGGCCAGAAGAGTTCGGGATGGGGAAATGGTCACTCGCGGACCTTTAGGAAGCGAATTCGGTCCTCAGTGGGTTTCCGGACCTTCCCCCCACCTTACTTGCTGGGCTTCGTGGACGCCCCCGAAAGAGTTTAAATCACAATCTTTTTGTTCTTGTTGACACTTCCGCTTCACCCCCACCCCACCCCCACCCCTCGGCCATCCCCACCCGCAGGCAGTCCGAATAACAAAATGTTTCTAGAAGATGCAAAAGTGGCTGTGTTCAGGGGTTGGGGACTTAGTGGCCGGAGGAGAGGGGCTCAGCGGAACGAGGTGCATTTATCCTAATAGGCTGATTCGAACTGATGCAGCACATTTTAACGGGGGCTACCCAGATTGCTGTTATGAAATACAAGTCAGATTTATGATCTTTTTCATATTGAACATGATATGCTATGCTAACGCTGCATGTGACAGTTTAATCAAATCCATTTGTTACCACGAAGCTAAAAGGGGCCGCTGGGATTTTAGGATTATGGGCAGAGTTAAGGAAGCATGTGGCTTTGTCATTCGCCATCATTTTGCACACTGCCACACTGCGAGGGGCTCCGCGTGTGCACCGCGTCTGGTCCGACCATCCCCATCCCTGCCCCCACCCCTGCCGCCACTCCGACCCGCTCCCAAAGTGGCTACACAATAGTAGGTCCTAGGCGGTGTAGGCGCTCTGCGCAGCAGGTCCACACTTGAGATATATCGGAGACCCCTTTCCACTTCCACCGTTGGGCTTGGTGCTCAATGAGAAGCCGCTGCAACTCAGGCACGTCTAAGTCAACTCATGCAGAAAAAGGAGAAAAGTTTTGGTAAGGTTACAATCTATCATAGATGCACTTTGCCGGCGCTCGGCACTCTTAGGAGCTCAAAAGCCTTCCTGCTCTTCCGCCGCTTTTGTGTTTTTTTTCTTTAAGATCCGAAATATTATTGTTGTAACGGCTTTGAAAGACTGCTGCTTAAACCAATTAATCTTGCTAGGTGCAACAAAAACTGCTACATTCTTTGCAAATCATCCCTGTGTGGCTGCAAAGACACCATTACAAAAGGCTGGAGCATAAACTCCGCAAGGGATTCTTTGTTAGAGTGTATGTATGTTTCTTATTTTTTTTTTTTTATTTTGCATGTGAGCTGCATCAAAATTGAACTCAGTCTTGCAAATCTCTTGTTGGCCTTTGCCAAGCACTAGCACTTTGCTGCCATGGTAACTGTAATTAAACTGATAAGAGTGGAAAAATGTCAGTATCTCTGAGCCTTGCAGCTGCATTGGAGAAAAAGGGAATCAAATTGGTTCCCAGCTCCATTGCTCAAAAAAAAAAAAAAAGGGTTTGGTTGGGGGCTGGGGTGGCCTGAGGATGGAAGCAGTATGGGGAGGGGGGTTGGGAGTTGAAGGGGCAGAACAGAGTTAAGCAGCTCCAGTGCCTGAGATCTGGGGACATCTATTTGCATTGTTGTCCCTTAGGGGGCTGCAGCCTGTAGGGATGCTCTGGGCCAGTGAACGGAGAGAAACAAGCTTTTAGGCCCAATCCAGTTTTCCAATAGGGTTGGGGGTTGGGGAGAGGATGAGGATGGGTAGAGGAGAGAAAATCTTTTGTTTGGTACCTCTTGGCAACCGAATGGGCCTGTTGGCCAAATTCTTTTAATCTATGTCACTGCTCCCAGCTGCAAGACCTGCATTCCCATTTTAGCATCTTCCTGAGGCACCTCATCTCTGCCAACCCCCTTTTATGGATTCCCGCTTCCTCTCCTCCTCCCAAATTGTTCTCTGTGCATCTTCCAAGCGGGCAGAGGAGGGGCAAAATGTTTTCCATTCATTGTGTGTAGTTAGCCCCCCAAAATATAAAAGACTGTTTCTAAGTGCTGTGAATCTTTTATTATTATTATTATTATTATTTTAAAGCCCTGTGTGCTGTGGAGTTGTGGTTACTTCGTGGTGCTAACTACTGAAGCTGAGACTGTGCGGATGAATGGCACAGAACAAGGGAACATAATGGAGGCAATCAACCGTTAGGCCGCCTCACAATGCAATCCAGGCAATTAAAAGCTCACCAGAGTTTAAATGAAATGGTTCTACTTATTTCTGCACACCACACTGCACAGGCTATTATTTATGTCTTTTTTTAATTATGATTTCCCTTAAACTGTCAAATAACTCAGAATGGCAGGGTCTCAGAGGCAATAAGAATTTCCCTCAGAACAATTTACATGCCAATCTAAAACTAGTTATGAGTCCTGATGTGCTACGAGCAACTTGTGAAATGTTTCCCAGCTTACGAACATGCAGCTCTACCTAGATGTGTCCTTCTGGATGGCAGGAGGAGGCCACTGATGGCACCTGGTGCCTTTAGGCATGCGTTCAGGTGCTGGCTGGCTACAAAATAGCTTCCTTTCTACAACTGTTAACTTGAATTATCATCAAAAAGATTCCATTGTTGAGACAAATATGATGTTCTTTAAAATAAGTTACAGGGATCGAAAGTAAAATATCAAACTCCTTCTCTGCCCAGGGCAAAAGTGAGTGTAAGTGTTTCAAATATTAATTGGCCTCTGAGTGTTCAATTAAAATGTCAACACACAAAAATTTTTGTGAAGACAAACAGGGTAGTGTTCCTTGTGCCAAATGTTGCTACCCGCTGTCCTGGTAGCAAGATCTTGGCCTTCTGTGCTGCGATGTAGTAACACAACTTGTAGCTTAATTTCTGTGAAGAAGGGTTTTTGTTTTGTTTTGTTTTGCTTTCTCATCTATGAGCTATGGGATTCTTTAAAGTCTTTATAGATCAGAGAAATCAAATGACCATTCTTAATATATCCCTGGATGTTGATGTTAACACCATCCAGAATGTCATTTAGTAAATCAAAATGTTCCTCCTCCCCACAGGTATGTGGTTAAGAAACACTTGGGTATGTTCTGCCCTGTAATTAATGGGATTCATTCCTTGTGGAACCTTGCTAGGAGTGGATAACTAGTTCTGATCAAAGGAAGTTCATTTGTTAGAAGTTCTAGAGGGGGAGATTGAACAGAGCCACCAAGGGTTATGATTAATCTATACTATACCCTGAGCTCCTGCAAAGAAAAGCGACAGAGAGCATGTTTTAGGAATACCACCTGCTCTTCTGTACAAATCCTGCTGCTAGTCAGCAGCTCCAGTGACGGTGGCGATGACTGTCACACAGAAAGAACAGCCATCCCGCTTTCTAGCCTGCCTTTCCTACCCCAGCCCTGTATCGTACAAGTTTTTCTCTAACGAATGTTCAACATCATGACAATATTATGTGCAATATATTTTTTTGGATCCAGAAAAGTTGTCCAGCCGTGGGGGGATACATTAATATTTCTTATCTGTATGTTGTTTCCTTTTAAAGGTTGTTGAAGGTAATGGGGGCGAAGCATTCATCATAAGGCAGCAGTGGACACTGAAGAAGGGTTAGATATTATGGAGGCAGGAGAGGCCCAGCGATCGCAGTCAAATGTAGCTCGGCCTTTCCTGCCTTGAAACGGTCTCAAGTACATGCACACTTGGTCTTCGGTCTCCTTCTACATGCATGTGGAAAACTTTATGCCTAGGGGAGGATGAGCAGTATAGCAGAGGGCTCTCTGGATGGAAAGGAGGCCCAAGCCTCATCCTTCGGTCCCTTAATCCCTCTTGAGCCTCTGTATCATAATTTGTAGAATGAGAGTGCTTGGAATAGATGATGATTTGGGTATTTTATAATGCATAGAATGAATTCTTTGATAAATGTGAAGTCATTCTAAGATTTCAGCCAACATTTTTCAGGTCTGAATATTTGACACTTAGGAAGTAAGAAGCTCAAATTGAATGCCTTTTCATTGAAAATATTTCCATCAAGCTGTAAGACCAGTAGAAGCTACCTAGACTCCTTATTTGTGATGGAGATGTACCCTAAAAAAATATGTAAATGCCATTATGCCTAGGATAGTGTGTATTTAACATATACCTGTATATGATAGATTTATCTAAATATGCTTGACAATTTTATATTTATATATTTGGATTTTTCCCTCTTCCTTCTTCCCTTTATAAAAATAAATGTGTATTTATGGTTATAATTATATAATCATATGCCTTAGTTTTATATAAAAGCACATACAATTAGCTAATATACAACTAATCTGGTCACTAACTGGTACTTATAGGTATAAATACATTTTTAATTTTAATGTAATGAATATGTCGAATTATTGAGGACTTAAGTGACTACAAACAAATGAGATTGGTGAGGTTTTTAGTACTGCATTCTTAGCTATAAAACATTGCAAGACAAATGTAGTCCCATCTGGGGTACACTTTCCTTCTACCATCCAACGTGTATTAAGTGAAGTAGTTTAACCAGTTAAGAGAATTCATATTTGACTCCTGTAGACAGTGTCTTTTTAATCGTCAGCCATTTATACAATTGGCTACAATTATACATTTTATACATCAGCCACTTATATAACAGTATACAATTATTTAAACCATTTAACTGTGCATATAATGCTATCTTACTGGGTACCATGTGAGTTTATTATTTTAACAAGCTTATCTTGGTGGCTTTTGTAAATGATTTACTAAGGACTTTCTAAAGTTTGAGACTCTTTGTTTCCCAAATTTAGGGTGTGTTCAGTAGGGCCGCAAAAAAGAAAAACCCTAAGTCTTAGAAATGGCAGTATTAAATATTCAACGTGTTGGAAACCATTTGACATCTTTCTTTCTCCCTGTTCTGTCTTATCATCCCAACTCTGCTTTTGTCTTCTTTTAGGTATACAAATGCTCTCAGTCCAGCCAGACACCAAGCCGAAAGGTTGTGCTGGCTGCAACCGAAAGATCAAGGACCGGTATCTTCTAAAGGCACTGGACAAATACTGGCATGAAGACTGTCTGAAGTGTGCCTGCTGTGACTGTCGCTTGGGAGAGGTGGGATCCACGCTGTACACGAAAGCGAATCTCATCCTCTGTCGCAGAGACTATCTGAGGTAGGAATTACCCTTCCACACCACTTGATGACTGGATTCCTTTAAAAATACTTTTGTAAGTGTGTTTGTTTGTTTTATTTCTTTACCGGCAGCCTATATTCCTAGTGGGTGTTGATGTGTCAGCCTTCGAAATGCTGCCCAGAGTATGTGACTTACATTACTATCTGAAGGGGTTCAATGTGGCATGCCAGGGTGCTCCTGGGTTATCCCGCTGCCTATATCGAAACTTACCCTTAAGGTCAAGGACGTACTTGATAGAAATCAATGTGTTTGGTTTTTCGTTTTGTTTGGCTTTTTTAGGACGTACTGGGCAAGGTGGGCAGAACATCATGCAAAGACATGGCGCCGTGGCTCGGCTCATGGGAACACAGTTGGGCTCTGTTTTACAGAAGTTGCCGCTGACAAGGATACCAGATGCAGTAGTTCAAACAGCGTGCCTCTTAGTTAGACCTGTGTTTAGTCCTCTCAAGTTAGTCAGCTAGAGTTTCTGATTGAGATTTGTCTGAGAAAGTTTGGTTTTCAATCTGTAACTGGTTTAGTTTATTTGTGGGAGCTTGGGAAAATGTCTCCACTGGCGCCTGCATCTCTCTCTCTCATGACCTTTCAAGTGGCCACCATAAAGACATCACTGAACTCTGAACAGTTGCCAGTAGCTTTATGGAAAATAACCAAGTAAAGGTCGCCATCATCACCGGGGACAGATAGCCCCTTTCCAGTGTGTGAATGGCTGGGCAGGGTCGGGACAAGGCAGGTGTTCTCCGTTATGAAGCAGTGCTGTATCCTAAAGGGCCAGAGGACTAAACTCAAGCCTGCTCCTGTTAGCCAGCATTTCGTACTTGGCACACACACTTCTATTTAGGAAAAATCATTTTGCTTTGCACAGAACTTTGAACTTTGATTTAGCTGCAACTTGCGTCACTCTTAAAGCAGGCTCTATCAAATAAGAGAGATGGTGCACAACATCATTTGGCATTTCATATTGGATACAATTAATATTTTTTCCTACTTTGACATGAAGTTTTGTGTGTGTGTGTGTGTGTGTGTGTTTAATGTTTCTCCCATGACACAAAGTTTATTCATGACCTCCTTAACCATCTTGGTCTTTTTGGGAGGGCTTCCAAGGGAATTTGATGCTGCTTTCCAGTATGTATATCAGGTATTTACTCTCAGATTCAATGTCTATGGATAAATGCTATCCTGTGATTAATAGCAGTTTTGAAGGTGAATGGGATAGTACTCTATTCCCCTCATCCAGCAGTCTCTTAATTATGACCACTTGTTACTACTTCTCTGTGCACCAGGTGCACACAATACATGTGCAGAGTTGACAATGGCGAGTGATTCTACAGGCAAGATTTCCCTCATTGTAGTGGCACAGCTCATCAGAAACAAACTGGATGGGTTATTTTTAAAACTTCCCACTTTATGAACTATTCTCTTTGCAATAAAAACTGTCTCCTCTGCTCAGTTAGCACCTCATTCTACATACACTCTTTGTATTTGCTTTGAGTGAATTAATATTGCTTACCTAATTTTGTTTTATCTATATTGAGCAATAATCACCACTTTTTGATTCCTTTTTAACTTTTACATTTGTTCACAATTTTAGTATCTCAGGTGCATTGATTTGGGAGCAATTCTAATCAAATAGAATGTTAAAGACAACCTCTTCTAAGATTTGGAATTTTAAATTAAAAAATTGACAAGGAAATAACTTTATTGTAAGTAAAACTGTTTTACCATTTTCAGTATAGTAGCAAGCCTGAGAAAGCAGTATTAGACTTTCTTTATTCTAATGTTGATTTGCTTTATTCTTCCTTATGATAGCAAAACTATGATGTTAAGTAGGTATTTGATAATAGCATTTATCAAAATAGTTTTTGTATCAGAAAACTTTCTAAAAGGGTTTACATGTTGCTTTTTTGATCAACTCAAATGTTTACTTTATTTGAAAGTATATAATCATGCTCTCTCAAACATAAAACCTGGTCCTGATTACCAATATATTCATTTATCAGAATACAATTTTCTCTTAAATTGGTCATTACTGCATTAATGGCTAGTTGTTATGTCAACAGCTCAAGGATTGTTAACATTTCAAACTAAATTGTTAACAGCAAGCTTCATCCCTTATTTAAACTGAAAGTCTGTGGTATATAACATGCCTTCTTTGCCAATTACTAATTCGCCACACATAAACATTGCAGAAGAAAGAAGGTGAATGTGTTTTATAGATTATGGTCTTTACTGTTATGTGAAAAGCGTGTGTCTCAATGATATGTGTACATCAGTGGCCTCTGTCTTTGATTGACGTATTAAAATAATCTGATCTGTTTGCTGAAAAGACAAACACAATTAAACAAATTGTGTATGCAAATTAATTTCTCTAAAGGTACATAGTAATTTGAAAATATTTATTTTTGCCTACTGAGAGTTGTCATGTTAGACACCGTAGGAAATTGAGGGTAAAAAAGCGATTCCTGATTTATAAATTTGTTACATGTAATCATTTGATTACATAAAATCTAACATCTGAGCAGTGAAGTAGAAATTTTTGTGGTTGTTTTCTAGACCTTTGAAAATAATTGTTATCCTAGTTCAGCATATTTCTTCTGTAGTTTGCATGGTCATTTCTTAATCATTTCAGTTCTATTAGAATGTTGTTTGGTTTTGTTTTGTTTCTAGTCTTTGGAAATCATTTCATTTCTTCACTGCACCAGGCAAATCATAAGAGATTTGTAAAAGTCATTACACATGAAACTCAGAATATGGAAGATTGTAGAGTAGCTTACCTTATGTTTATTATCAGGCATTTTATTTCAATATATAAAAAAGTGAAACCTTTTTTGCCAAATGTATTCAATTTCATAATTTATTTATTTCTGAAAAGGGAGGTGGGGAAAGAAACTCTTCTCACGATGGACAATGAGTAATGAAGATCCCTATTTTAATTTGCATTTTGTGGGATAGTAACATGTTTTTACAAGTTCTTTGAGAAAGGACTTGACATATGAAGGGAAGTAAAACTATAAGAACTAGATCATAAGATTATTGCTGTAAGATTTTCTTTCAGAATCACTCATTTCTCCATGGTGGTTCAAATTGTTATATTTAAGAAAAGGAAATGATAGTCTACGTTCTATGTTCTCACTTTTAAGAGTTAACAGTCTCTGCTTTTCAGAGCTTTGTGTGCACACACGTATATATGTTAATGTAGACATATGTTATACAATGCACATATCATATAAGACAGACTATAGGATTGCTTCCCTCTTTTAAAAACACATGAGTTAAAGTAAGATGAGTATCCGACTTATAAAAAAAAATCTTCTATTGAAAAGTTTTTGAACTTAGATCTAAAAATATACCTGGCAATCTATATTCATAGACAAAGATCGAGCAATGTCGAGTTAAAACCATGTCTGACACCTACAAGTGACGTCACAAAGTTCATGGAAAGATGAAATGAAAGATAATTGATTTTTCTCACAAACTTTCGAAGCCCCTTCATATACCATAGAACTTTGTAATGTTTCGTTATTAAAGAATGAGCTTATGGAATATTAGATATGTAAGTATATTTGTATCTCAAACTAGTACTTAAAAAATGAAGGAACTGCCCATTAATTATTGTATTAAATTGTCAGTTAATTATTGTATTAAAATAGCCAGGTTTTAGGAGTGATGTTTAAGGAATTCTATTGTCAATTAATTATTGTATTAAAATAGCCAGGTTTTAGGAGTGATGTTTAAGGGATTCTAGCTACTGATGAGGCGCCCTTGTAGCAGAGAGGTTACGTGGTGGGCTGCTGGCCACAAGGTCAGCAGTTTGAATCCACCGGGAAGAAGAGGTGACAGTCTGTTTCTATAAAGATTCCAACCACACTCATTGAAACTATGCCCTCAGTCTGCACTCAATATGTACTTAAATGCTAAGACCTAGAGAAGTCAGTTAAAACTGTCTGAAGCATACGTACTATGTGACATTTTTAAGTATTGAAGCCTCAGACGTGCTTTGGAAAGCCTATGATGCAGTTCTACTCTGTCCAGTAGGGTCACTAGGCATCAAAATTGACTCATGAAAGTGGGTGTTGCTGTTGTTGTCTGATTGGTTTTAGTTACTTATGAACCGTCATCTTTATTTCCATTTGGACAAAGTGTAAACAGCAGTCATTGTATAATCACTTTTAGGATTAAGATTTTGTGGCAAACGTGGCATGGTCAGAAGTAGGAGAGTGATCAAAATATTTTACTCTTTTTCCTTGCAAGGCAATAAAGATGGTCAGACCTTCGCGTTGATGGTTTTCCCTGGGCCATTTTTGTTTTGATGAAGCCTATAACTCCTTGCGTGTTCTATACTTATTTTATTTCAGTTGATGTCAGCTCTATCTTACATTTCTGTGAATGGTAGCTTGCCAGAGTTTATTCAAAGCTGTTTGCTCCGAAATGTGCTATGAGAGCTGCTTATAGTTCTTCCTATAAGAAAAGCTAAAAGTGTCTGACATGAAACTTCATGCAATCTGCTGTTTTTATATCTGAGGGTGGCTTGTTTAAAATAAACCTACTCAGAAAGAGTGTGATGCTTCATGCTCTACTGCAGTGGCCGATTAACTCAAATGATTTGAAGCTGCAATTCTGACTATAACTTTTTATGCTTTAACATAACTTTAAAATAGAAAATTAAAATGAAAAGCTACATTCAGCATAAATCTAGTTATAACTTAATTTTGAGATGATCATACTGGTGCTTCTGAAATTTTACATAAGGTCAAATTTATATTGGCACATAATTTTAGCCTTAAAAGTAAATATGAGTATGCTGTTAGCATTAGTTTGTCGAAACAAGACAGAGATTCTTTTAAAGTCTTAAATAAAGGGTTTTTTTCTTTTTCCCTTCATGGTCATCTTTTAAATATTGGACTTTGGAAATATTTTCTGTGAAAAGCAATATATTTTTTCTATTTGGAAAAAAACCCTAACTTTTAGTGTTTTGAATTTTGAAAACACGGGTTCGCCTGGAACTCTTTCACGGTTTAAATGATTCCTCTGTGCACTTCACTGGAGCTTGTTTAGAACTTCGTGATAGTCACAACCTTGTCACCTGTCGATATCTAAGTGTAAGAGTATTATGAAATGTTTTGGCTTTCAGTTGTATTAGAGACCATGGTGTATTAAAAAACATTGTTATAATCCTTGCAAGTTGTACTATCTTACATAAAACTTTAGAAAAAGGAGCAGTGGTAAATGTAATTTTCTTTTCATCATAAAAACTTTATTGGAATATATTTTAGATATTTTAGACGACATACAATTCACAGGCTGACTTAAACAGTGAGTATTATGTTTTCTCTTCTGGCAGATTGAGAGACTGCTTCTCACTCTGGCAATTTTGCTGGGTTCTCTCTCACACGAGCCATCGGCAGCACTTTCTGTTACAAATACTTGGTGTATCAAGTGTATCACATGAACAGAATTCCCTCTGGCTAATCTAACTGTCTCTAATGTATCTTTCTATTGTTAATTCTGTGATGAATCCGTTGTCAGTGAATGCATATTTAATATCGTTAATTACTTTAGTTTACAGGCTGTTTTATTTTATAGATTTAGAGCATCTTCAGGAAGCCACCTCCAAAAAATTATTAAAAATAAGAACTACTTTATGCTGCTTCTGGATTTATAGTTTTTTATCTTTCTTTATAAAACATGGAATACCTCAGTCAGGATAGTTTTAACATATAAGATGGATAAGTTAGACATACCTGACTTAGCAAAAAAATATTCTGTTTCTATAAGTATATTTAGGATTAAATGCATCTAGAAGAACTACATTTGAGAATTGCGAAAATTGCTTATTTAGCACTTTATAAATACATAGAACTCTGGGAAAGAATCTCTATTTTTGGTTGCTCTTAGAATATATCAAAGTAAGCCAGCACTTCATTTATAAACTCACCATTAGCTTCCATTAAGTCACTAATAATAAATTTTAATGCTGTGTTTTGACTGCATAAACATAACTTATTAAGGAATCTCATTTTAAGAATTATGCTGAAAATAGTCATTTTGTAAATGGTTTTGATGGATATATACATTTTAGAAATAAGTAGTTCATTTTTCTGCCTCACAGAAAATTATATGGCCTAAAAGAAGGATTGCACCAACTTATTTCCTTTTCTACTGTGAGGCATGAAAATCTTAATTTGATATTTGTTTTGAAGCCATTTTATATGAGAGTGTCTTCTATTGTTTAAAACGATATGCTGTAACTTTAACCCTTTTTGTAAAAATATTAACATATATGACCCCTAAGTACAGGACTAGATCTTGAAAGCAAGAAATGTAAAAAACAGGAACAGCAATTGCTAGATATTTTTATACGACAGAACTTACATTAGCCAAATTTTAAAGAATGACATTTCCTCTTTCTTCTGTTTCTACACAGTTTTTATCTAGGGTGCTATCACTCAATACCCCTACTGGTACATAGCGGTTTCCATTGTGAAGCATTATGACGGTGTGTGGCTATGTGTATAAAAGTAACACACACAGATTTGGAATCTGTAGAGCGTTAGACTAAACATTACCTTTTGTCAGCATTGACTTTGGCCAGAGCCCTTTTCGGTAGTATTTGATCCTTGTAAAATTCAAATACTTGATGCCTGTTAATTCCTTAGTAAAGCAAAGTATGGCACTGATTTATTTTTATCCATTTACTTTTATCCATTCATTATTATGTAATCCAAGAGTAAAGAACATTTTTATAAAACTACAGACTGCCAAAATTTATTGCCTTGTGATTTTCATCTTCCAAATTCTGTGTTTCTCAGCACAGACAGAATGTGACAGTCTGTTCTATTTCTGTTTCTACTACAGTAACATACTTGCTTTGATGGTTAACCATACATTTCCCTCTTCAAGGTGGTTTTTAAGAGATTTATTTTGAAGTTGGAGTTTACATTGAGATGCAAGAAATGTGGTATTTAGATTTCCATTTTTACCTTAAAGCAATTCTGGCCGATCAAAGTTTCTTTCCCCCTTCATTATCAGTTTTCATTGAGAACTTGTCTCTAAATAGATTAGATCTAGCATATTCTTTTATTATATTCATCAAACACATAATGCCAATATCAATCTTGTTAAATCACATGTGCCTTTTTCAGTTTCTACTCTGTCATCAAAACTTCTTCATAAACCTTTTTCCCCTCAAAAATAGTTCTACAGTTATGTAAAGCTTCTAAAGCTGGTGCTGAATTCTTATGCTCCATAAGGTTAGTTTGTGCCGATACAAAAATCTCTAGCAGTGGGCTTTGCTAGTTTAAAATAAAATCACACTCGAGATAAGTAATCATCCTGGAATAGACAGATCCCTGATTTGAAGTTGGAAAATTAACATTAAGCTGTGTGTATTAAGTGAGACTCTAACCAGCATGAGTTGTTATGATTCAATTTAATATAAAAACTCTCCAACTGGGCTATGGGGAACATAAAAGACTCTTAGGAATTCAAGATTATATGCAGAGGAGTATGCCGAAGTCATATTTAAGTAAAATTATTATTACTAATGCAGTAAAGCATTGTCCACATAAGCCTGTCCTACTAATAAAAACAGAAAATCAGTTTATGAACATAAATATCTAATATGACAAGGACTTAGTAGTGGGGCATAGGACTTCATAAACTGTGCTAATGCTAAAATCTATTAATAAATTTAAGTACGACCGAGAAAAAAACACATTTCCATGTTATTTGTACTGTGGCATACTCAAGGGCAAAGTTAAATTTTAGACATTGCTAGTTTATTTTTCGAAAGAGAGAAAAAATGATTCTCTACTCCCGTAAAGGGTTACAGCCTCAGAAACTGACAGGACTAGTTCCACCCTGTCCTGGGGGGTCCGGGAGAATCAGAATTTACTCTGTGTCAAGGAGTTCAGTGTAGTTGCACTTTTGCTTTCTGGAACATTGAGAACAGAGCCAGGTTTGCTACACTAACAATGAAAACTTACCTGAACTTTTGAAATCTATTTAGGCTCTTGTTTTTAAAAGATTTTGAAAAATGTGAAATAATGGCCTTTTATAAACTGTTTACCTTTAACCAATAGAGAAAAGGGTCAAGATTGTTACACTTTCAAGTGCATGATGCTTGTTTTGCGTTTCTCAACTGCTCTGTGAAAAACGTATCCTGACCCTCGGCTACGGACAGAGATTAGATCTGATGAACGATGAGGACTTCCTCCTTTTCCTGGGGGACAGGTAGAGAAACTCCCAAAGCAAAGCCACTGCCATCAAGTGGACGCCGACTCACAGCGACCCTGCAGGACGGGGGGGACCTGCCCCTGTGGCGTGCAGATTGGAACCCACTGTGAGAGTGGAAAGCCGAGTCTCCGCCCCGTGAAGTTAGAGAGCGGAAGGGGTTAAAGCAATCGTAGCTTCGAACACTAAATACGAGTATTCGCTTCGGTGTTTCGATTTGTAGGTTTTACAGGTGAGAAAATGAACTTTATTATGAATGTAATTTTAAATCCTGCCTGCCAGATTGCGTGTCAATATCCACTAAGGCATAATGTGTGCGTTGGAAATACAGAGAAAGATAAGTGAGTGAATCACCTTAAAACCTATGAACTAGAATTATCTGTGGTCCTTTACTAGAGACAAAAAAAATAGAAAGGCTTGGAGTTACAAGAATCCCTTCTTTCTATAGCAAGTCATTGCTATGCAGGTAGTATTAGGGTTTTTTTATTTGCAATTTCATTCTTTCCTATCTCTTTTAACAGTTTCACAATGAAATTGTTTAGTCATTCTATGCACAACTATCTCAGTGTGGATAGTTCATTCCTACAAATAATGAAGGTAGACTATTATATTTCCGATTGATTTTAGGTGATATATAAATAGAAAATATACAGTTATTGATACTTTACTATGTAAGAAATAAGGCATTAAATCTTGGAAATAGAAAGAATTTATAGACAAGTTACTCTTCACATTCTCTATAACTGATATTCATATTGACTGTTAAATAACTTTCAGTTCCACATAGTTATATCTCATGGAGCCAATATAGAGAAAGTAAAGGGGTATGTTAGATACAAGAGTGTTTTTTGAAGAAGTGACATTATAAGTAATAAAAAGCAGTCCTTTCACAACAGTGAGGGCGGCGCTTGTTAATTATGTTTTGGAGGTGGAGTAAGTAGTGACCTTGGTAACGTTCAGGTTATATCTGTACTGTCCTATCACTTATCCCAGACATTGGGAGGCTGCCAACAGACACAGGCCTCTGCGTGGCATCCCTGGTGCCCATTTTCTCACCAAATATTAGTATGGTATGTGGTGTAGGTACTGCACAAAGCCCTGGGATACACCATTAAACAAAATATGAAAATATTTCCTTCCATATAGAGCTCATATTCTGGTTGGTGGAAACAAGTAACAACAAAAATATGAGTAATGCATTTGAAAGTCATAAGCACTTTGGGGAAAAAATAAAATTGCACCAGAGGTTTACAGAATGTGTGTGTGTGTGTGTGTGTGTGTGTGTGTGTGAGAGAGAGAGAGAGAGAGAGAGAGAAGGGGGGGGGATTTAAATATTAAATATGGTAGGTAGGCACTGCCTCATTGACATGGGGACTTGAACAAAGAACTGAAGAAAGTAAGAGAGCCAACCAGAAGCACCGGTGGGAGGGACATTCCAGGCACATGAAGAGTCAGTACAAAGGTTTGAGGTGTAGCTTGACTAATGTATTTGTGGTACATTAAGGATGCGTGAGAACTGAAAAGTTAAAGGCTACCACTGATCACAAGTTGGCTGTTTGGTGTCACTATGACAACCAAAAATTGCCCCTACATATTTCTAAATGTCCTATAGAGCAATGATAATACTTCCAATCGAGAACTAAGGTAAAGCTTATCCATTAGGCTGTCACTGAATGAACCCCAGTTTGAATTATAGGACTCATCTTCTTAATTGAGTGGGATTACTTTCTAGTTACTATTGAGTGGTAAATTTTTAAAAATCTATTTTTATTGGGGCTCATTAGAACCTGTGTGACTAAGTAATAGTTGTGGAATGTTAACTATCTCAAAAGAGAGCTTATTATCTGGTCAGTTGATGGTCTATTGCTAACCTATGAATGATAGTATGGTTAAATGTTTGTTTTAAGATGAGCCGTCTACATAAAAATACTAATAAGATTAATGGTCTGTTTATTACTTATTTACTTCACTGTGAAATGCTAGGGGACACCTATATCGAAGAACACTCAGACCGTCTACATTGTATATTCTAACTCCAAAACTCAAACTCACAGCTATGCGTAGATGCTAACTCATAGTGACCCCATAGGACAAGGTAGAACTGCCTCTGTGGGTTTCTGAGACTGTAACTCTATATATGTGATGGTAAAATTTTTGCCAAAAATGTCATTAGACTCTGCCTTTTTCCAAGTTCAAGTGGTATTTAAAAATTTTTAAATAATGGAAATAACCAAGCTATGGATTTTGAAACACTGTCCATTTTCTACTCTTGAGATAGAATCTTTAAATTCTGAGGGACAATTTGAAAAAAATTTCCTCATTCTTTAAAGTAAACATGACCTGAATACTTAAATCTTCAAAACGTATCCAAGCCTAGCGTTATAGAAAATATATTTAGGATATGCTTATTTAAAACAATTTTTAAAAACACATTGTTAATGAGAAGGGATGAACCAGTGTCTCAAAAGTATTCTGATCATGTGTACATATTTCTCACTCCTAGCTCCAGCTCAGTTATATTAGTTTCAAATCAAGAAGAGCGAAGCATTCATCTTCAAAACTAAAGCAATCTTATGCATTCCTATTTATGAGAGTGGCATTTAAATTTAAAGCTTAAATTTTAATTTTAAATACAAATCAAAATATCATTGATATGTCAAAAATGAATATCATATGGGTACTTGCTGAGAAAGTGCTAATGGGCCTTCTTATAGGGAGGCATTGTATAAATAGATAGCTTTCAAAATGGTTCAAGAGACTTCAAGAGTTCACAAGGGGAAAAAATCCATTAATTGTTAATTCCGCTTTCCTATAAACTTTCTGAAGCCTTTCATAATGCTTCATTCACATAGCAATGTGAGACGTACTTTTCAGAAACCTAAGAGAACGTGATGCCTAAGGACTTTACAAGTCTTACTTCCTCTATTGTCCCTGGAGCTCCTGAATGCATTCTTTCCGTTCCTAGTTCTTGTAGTCCTTCTATCCTTCTTGATAGATGGGACTTGGTTGTAGCTGCCTTCTTGTCCTCGTGGCCTTAAAGGCCTAGCGTCCTAATCAATTTGTGATTCTCGCCTTCTCAAGTGGATCAATCTTGATTTATTTTTTTAGGGAACCTTGATTGATCTTGAACAGTGTGCCTAATGCTTAGCTAATCTTATCAGTGGTTGCTATTAAAATAAACGACCAGCTTTGGATAAAAATCACAGATTTGACTAAACATGCTTAATGTTTTGTCTTCTCCATTAACTGTGGATGTCTGTGGTTGTCTGTAGTCACCTGAGTAAATGTTACACATTTTAAAGAGATTTTGAGTCTTAAAAAAAAAATCTTTCTGTTTTCTTTTAGGAATGTCTCTGCTGAGTAGTAACTAGCCTTTCCTTTTCTCCACAAGTCAGTGCTTGACTAAGATTCTAAAGTTATACCTGGATCCCAGATCTATTTTCTTGCTATTGAAACACATTTGTCACTTCATTGTTCCTTACATGTCCAATTTAATCATAGCAATTAATTTAATCATGCGATATGAACAACATCAATAATTGTTCCCAAAACTTCCATCACCATGAATAAAAACTCACGTCCTCCTACACCATATACTGCATGAAGTTTAACCTGTAGTTTGTGTTGGATCATGTCAACTTTGTGTCTCTTCGTATTTGATCTGAATGTTTGTTCCCCTCTCCCCTGTCATTATGGGTAAAGGAGCCATGGATTCCTATTGGGGCACCTTCTGCTGCTGGATTTTATCTTCTGTGACTATCACTTATAAAAAGAAAATGTCATGATATTTCTTCTCAGTTCCCTAAACACTGGACAAGTGGTGTAGCATTAGAGTGAAGAGCCCAAATTTGAAGTCTGTTTCTTTGTGGTGCATTCTATCGGAATGTTCTTGGGCAAGTTACTGAAGCACTTGAAGCCTTTGTTTAGTTATCTTTACATAGGAATAATCAGCTGAGTCATAGGATTGTTAAAAAGTGTCCAGAAAACACCAAGTGGGCAGAGAAGTGAGTAGGCTGGCTGACAATCCAGTGTGGCTGCTGTCTTTGTGAAGGAAGAAGGGCACTGTGTTCGGAAGAGAAGATAGTAGAGAAATGACACATGGGGAGAAGAATAAAGAAATAGAGTGTGATGAGTTTCAAGGATGATGGATAATCAGGAATACGATAGGCTACTACCTTTTCATCTATCCAGAAGACAGAGGGAGAAATATCTAAAGATGTACCTGAGGTCATAAAGTTGAAAAAAATAAAAGATCTAACAGTGGAAATCATTGGAAAAGGGAATGGGTTGTTAAAGGAGGATTATAGATTAAACCAAAAATTAAGCAAACTTACGGCCATCAAGCTGTTTTCCACTCAGAGGGACCTTATTAGAGTAGGGCCAAACCTCCACGGTGCTTCTCGAGACTGTAACTACGGGAGGAGAGCGTCTCATCTCTCTTTCTCAGAGTGACTGGTGATTTTGAAATGCCGACTATGTGGTTAGCAGCCGAACCACGAACCACTGCGGATCCTGAAGATTTCTATAAATACAGAATGCTTTCTATAAATTAAGGTGAATTTGAAATTGGGGGTGGGGGATGGGTGGATAACAGAAAATGTGATTCCTTCTGTAACTGAAATGGTAGTTTTCAAATATATGAGCATGTTCTCCCCATTTTCGTAGGTGAAAAGTCTATGGTCATGTGCGCGATTCAATGTAACATCCCATAGGGTAGAATTATGGATAAAAGTTTAGGTTGCTTTAGGTTTCTTTTGGGAGCCCTGGTAGCATAGTGGTTAGGAATTGGGCTGCAAGGTCAGCACCTTGAACTCCCCACAGGAGACATGTGAGGAGGCTTTCTACTCTGTAGAAGTAATGTCTCAGAAACTTACCAGGGCAGTTCCACCCGTCTCCTGTGAGGGTCGCTGTCAGTGGCCATAGACTTGATGGAAGTGAGGTGGATGGTTAAGTTTCTTTTATATTCTTGATTTTTCTTTTTAGCTGGTACCTTGGACAATTGAATGCCAATATTATTTTACTGGTATTATTTGTCACCATGTTCCTTGAACATTTTGATTATGTATCTTGCTTTCTAAAGAAAGTTAGTATGTGCACTCTCAATTTATGTCTGTGAGGGGCCTTCAAAAATTCCATGGAAAAGTCCCATTATCTTTTGATTCTAGTTTTTCATGACCTTTTGGGAAACCCCCTCACATTTAGAAATATCAAGCCCACTGTACATTTTAAAATTATCCAGACAATGTTGACAGGATAAAAGAAAAAATAAATAGAAATGTTCATAATTTTACACTCCCACTTGGGAAGGAATATTATTGATTTGTAGCTTTCTGAGCTCTATTAGAAGTTTTTCAGTCATGGTATGTTGGGGACTAAACTAAGGAGACTATGAAAACTCGAGAAAGGAGTTACAAGAGAAAGATAGGGTGGTTGTTGGAAAGGAAAGGACTTGCTAAGCATGAGCTGATATGCCTTGCTCTGTTCAGCTAGTATGCAATCAAGGTTTCCTTTCCTGAGAAATGTGCCCATGCTTATGGACTCTTTCCATGGCTGTCCTGTAGCCACTGGCAACATTAATAAGAGGCAGAGTTTCTCTCCCTCCCCAGGGCCCCTCCCTCTTTCAGGCCACAGTGAGGTTTTGGACAGATAAATGCTAGGAGAGCCCTATGTACCAAAGGCAGTGTTTACCGCATGTAATACATCTCATTGTTTGTCTCCTGTAGTGAAAAATACTTGTGTCGTGCTGCTAAAATGCACTCCTGACAGACCAGGGCTTGCTATTATAGGGTCCATTGCTAAAAAAAAAATGATACACTGACAGAAATACAATTTAAGAAAATTTAACACCAAGGGTAGTCAACCATGTAGGCTACTATTAAGGGGCCAAAACTCAAGGCCAGGGGTTTATTTAAAAGAAAGACACAGTTTATTTGATAGTAGTAGTCAAAGTTAAAAGGAAAAAAAAAAGGAAGGGGAAAAAAAACCCTGAACTTGAATTTCTTGCTCTCTAGTCTGTAGAAAATTAATGAAAGCCACAGTTCACTAAGATTTTATTGCAGAAATGTTTAAGTGAAACAGTTTAAGAATGCTTCAGAATTTTTAAACAGTTACTTACCATTTAGAAAGCTGTACCACGACCGTGCATAACAAATTATTGGCAATTGGATCCTAGGCACACCCACTGGCTCTCTTAAAATGTGGAGTCAGAACTGGTTAATTTGGATCACTTTGGTCCTTTCAGTTGTGTGTGTGCAGCTGAGAAATATCTGTGAAGCTGGCAGGTCAGCAGCACCCATGGTTACAATAATATAAAATGTATGCTATTGTCCAGCTACTCTTATGAGCATAGTTTGGTAGTTAAATGTATGAAATAGCTCAGACGACCTTTTAAAAAGGAAAATTACCACATAGGAGCGATGATGAGATAGGTTTGATTTTCAGAAGAGTACACAGTGTTCTAATGAATAAACCACTACTGCATGGTGATAACCCAGGTGTGTTTAAACCATCCCATGGCTCTATTAGGGAAAGAAAAATCCATGAATTTAGATGAGATATAATATCTCATGTTACCATTTTGAAAAACAAATCTGTCATCTAATAATGTTTGAGCGTTAATGGGTAGGGATTGCATGTTCCTTTGGAAAAAAGGTTACAAAGGTAATATAAAAAGTAATAAAGTAATATGAACCTCAAGCACTTTAACTAGACCACCAGGAAGTAGAAAATACATTGTCCATTGCTGTGAGGATTCAGATGTGTTTCCAGAATTCTCGACTCTGATGGTAGAGTTTTATAGTCCAAGAATAAGTCTTGGGAGGAAATTGGTCCTGCCAAGAACAGACACCCAGAGATGAAATGCAGTGACTTTACAGATGTCCTCCGGAATTCAGTTGGCCTGAATCTGACACGGTTATACAGCATATTTTTCTATAGACATGGGAAGTACTTCTTATTGTGAAATGTGTCCGGACACATTGTGTAGGGTCCCTGACAATCCGCGGTGTGTTGCAGCTGACCCAGGCATGCATGCTCAGAAAAAACGTGATCCTCAGTTTCATCCACTAAGTGGCTCTCCATTCAAGTACTGCATGTTTTAATTAGCTTTCTTAAATTCCGTATATTGCTTTTATTCCAACTGTTAATCATGTCATGGAATCTTTGCACTCAGTCTTCTTGCCAGAAATTACAACTACAAATGTAGCTTTCCAGTTAAAAAATTATTTGTAAAAATCCTTTAAAAATATTTAAGTATGTATATTGAATTAACTAAAGGAGTGGATATTAAACCAATTTCTCTTCATGTCCTTTGGACTTTAAGTTAATCCTTTGGATCAATCCAGAGAGCAGCATACTTGCACACGACTCCTCTTAATTTGTTCCCTCAATTTTTTTTACAGAATTTGTATATCAGGGTTTTACCATAGGCTTATATTGAGGAATATGTAAGAAACAGCTGGTGGAAAGTCAGTATTTTAGGAATAATCTTGTGGCGATTGTTTATTGGATCCTTTTATGTCACTGAAGGAACTCGTGGCTTAGTGGCAATGTGTTGGGTTGCTAACTGCAAGGCCTGCAGTTCAAAACCACCAGCTGCAGAGAAAGATGAGATTTCTACTCCTGCAGAGTTAGTCTCAGAAACTCACAGAGGCAGGTCTGCACTTTTTTGTAGGGTCTCTGTAAATTGGTTTGGTAGTTATATAAGCATTTGTCAATTTGAGAGGAATAAGAGTGAAGGGGTAGAGTCTAGCCTGTCAATCTGGAAGCAGGACACATGCTCACTCCCTGCAAGACATCCCTGTGGAGAAGACACATGGAGAGAGGCTGATGGAGCCAGACCTCTGGTGCCAGAGAAGCCACGTGGAGACGCTAACAATACTGGAACCACAAGACTTCCCACCCATGGCCCATGATCTTCCTGCATTCATTCGGCGTGATTGCATGTGTTCCGTGACTGTGAAGAGGACTTTATACATTGATATTGGGCATATGGGCTAATATCAGACTTAAGGACTTGGTCCAGACTGGGCTGGAATGTTTTCTCCATATTCAACTACTCTTGTATATAAAACTCTCTAGTCAACCCCGACTGATGTAGTTGGCACGGACTCGGTGGCAGTGAGTGAGAATTTCACTGATGCAGTTTCCCCTACCGCTTCGTTTAGAAAAAGGTCTTGGATTCCTCGAAGGGGTTAAGTGAGATTAGGTTGAGCTTTATGATTCATATATCTGCTGACATTTCCTTCTTTTACCTGACTGCTAGGAAGCTCATTTACTTTTTTCACTTTTCACTGTTCAGAAATAGGTCGTGTTAACATATTCTCAGACTTTTGTTTTCTTTTATTTACATTTTCCTTTTAATATATTAGCAGCTTTTAGTACATCTGAGGATTAAACACATTTGAATGTTATCATTTAAGCACTGGGAATGAACAGAGTGTGAGTGGAGAAACAGACAGAGTGGGAGCCCAAGGTCTGGGGCATGGAAGGTAGTCACAGAGCTGAGGGGCTGAAATGTAAGAAAAAATGAGAACATGACCGAAGTAATGCTCTAGGCTGGACGTGTTAGTCCACCAGCGGAATGAAGTAATCTTTTCAAACACCATTTGCGCTCATTCTACGATAAGGACTTGACACAGGACTACTTCTGTGCTCTTCCATTTGCATCTTCATTGTCGTGTGATTTATTTAGCATAAAACCTATCTACTGTAATATAAACAGTGATACTTTGGTATAACTCAAATTGGCTGAGTTATTTATCATTATTTATTTAATTAATCAAGAGCTTAGACAGGAGTCAAATGACTCCAAGGATCCAGGCAGGTGAAGAAGTGATATAGTAAACCAGGCTTTGGGTTTTAGTGTAAGAAACGGCTTAAAGCCTTGTCAGTTACTTTAAAAACTGCGTAGGCAGCCAGTGAAGGTGACGGTGAGGAGGGTTTGATTATGAGTAGTAAGGTTCACTCCTTTCAAAGTGAGGGCAAATTGACACAACATTCAAGGCTGCAAAGATGGCAACACCTCTCTCAAAGATGGTGGCACCCCACTCAAAGATGGTGGCTAACCCTCCACCCCCTTCCTACTTCGAATGTGTGTGGCTCTTCCCAGCTCCTGCCAATAATCCAGTCTCATGAATTAGGATCCTAAAAGGGCTCATTACACTTTTTTCTGGGTCTCCCATTCCAAGGTTTTGGCTCATAGTCTTTCCCATTCTGGTTACCATGACTAATAACCTAAATTATCAAAAAGCCTGGCCTGTTCCTGTCTTGCTTCATCAGCCATGGCAGAATCAGTTTGAAATCCTGTATCAAAGGTCAAGTAGGATGTTGTCCATAACTCAGATGTTTGTAACCCAGGAACTGCCTGTCCTCCAGAGGGCAATCCGTTGTGAGAAATAACTCTTTGCCTCTTACTGACTCTTACTGAGTATTAGTTTAGTCGTATTTGCCTCTTACTGAGTCCTATGAAAACCTCATGCCATTGTTGGTCATTTTTCCTGTGTCTGCAGACTTTGAATAGAATGTTTCATCATGAAAACATTGTTTTCATTGAGTTTTATTCATTGCTTTCTATGAGACCTGCATGAAATTGTGCTTTACCTTTAACCTAAGTGTCCCTAAAGTATCAAAAGAGACCAGGTAACTATTTGTTCTTTTTATTTCATGTTCCCCACAATTAAGAGGAAAAATTGACATTCTTGGATACACACAGGCATCTTAACTCACTAAAAAAAAAAAATCATTGTCCATCACAAGTCATATATTCTAGTTATACCAGATGGTATACTTTCTTGCCACTATCATTTTTCTCATCATTCTAGGAGAGGTTAGAGCGACTTACAACTCACTCCTCTGACATCTAACCCTGAATTATCGAACCTCCTTAAACCCACTGAAGCCTGTTCTACTGTAATGATGATCTCCTGGGCCTTGTCAGTATAGGACCTTGGCCCATCTCAGGGCTTTCCTCTAGTCTCCGTCCTCCTCTCCCCAAACCTTGCCATACAACTGCACTTTGATTTCCAGCATTGAGCTCGCCCATTGTGTCTTTCTCTCTTCATGTGTTCAAATAGCTCAGACTTCGGCTCTCCCCTGTTCAATATAAACCCCACCATGGGTCATATGAGCTCACTCCTCACGTCTCCCCAATGCCGGGCCTTCTAACTGAGTGCTCACCAACCCTCGGCTCGGGCAAGCTGCCATTCCATGGCTTCTTCTTTCATCCGAAAAGCGTGGCTGAGCATTGCCGGACACAGGCAATGCTCACGGTCTGCATCTTATGCCTTCACTGCTCAAGGGGGCCATTCATTCTTGCTCTCAAGGGCTCTCCTTGGGAGTGGTTTCCTGTTCCCTCATGATCAGGAAAGGCCCCTTTTAGCCACCAGGTGTGATGGAAAACAGTTCATCGTTACTATTTATTTTTCAAGTTTTCTTTTATCTTCCTTTCTTTTATCCTCTCTTTCTAAATAGTATGTCCTTGTTTCTTAAAAATCATGCCTATTCCCTGTCTCCATACTCCAAGATCCGTTGGGTCTTCATTTTAGTAGGTACCCCTGTCTTCTTAACTATCTTTTTTTCCCTACAGGCCCTTGACTCCCAACATGTGCATGTCTCCAAGACTTTCCCTTTCTGGGGGCCAAACAAATGGATATTAGTATGAGCCACTTCCTTTATTTTCTAAATTTTAAAATGTTTTATCCTTGCCAGCCATACTTTCAACCACATTTGCCTTTTACCACTCTGGCTTTCCGATCTACTACTTTACTGAAATTTCTTTCCCTGATAACTAATTGGGAAAGTCAATGGGCATTTCTCAAGGGTCATCTTCTCTACTACCGCTTTTATCATTATTGCTCACTCCATCAGGTTTCAGTCTTTCTACTGTGTTCGATGCCATGACCCTATATAGTTCTGATCCTATTCTGCATGGCTCCTTCCCATCAGAGGCTCCAGTGAGAGAAGGTGGGGACCCCAGAAACACTGCTTCTTGAGACGTAGGCATTTTCCTAGGAGATATCACTTGTCTTCATGATTTTAATTTGTCTCGTGTTTTAACTCCCAAGTCATTGTTTCCAATCATTTGTCTTTGCCAAGCTTCAGTTGTGTATACCCAGGAATATTTTTGGACCCTTCAGTGAAAAGTTACACCAAGATATCGAAATTCAACCTATACCAAACGACCAGCTGTCTTGAAGAGTAGTTGGATGTGATGAGGATAATATAATGGCACATAGAAGGGGGCTTCAGACTATTTGAAATGGCATAATGTGTGTGTCGGGGGCGGGGAGGGGGAATTCCATTATTTTTAACTAACCTTTGAAAGCCCCCTCAGAAACTAATTTTATTTGTGACTATAGATATAAGAACTTAAAAGCTATTAGCAAATAATCTCTCTGTGTATAAAGAGATTAGTATACTTGGTACAAGGAAGATTATTTCTAGCATGCAGGGACGAACACTGGAACATGTTTAACCCTCATTTTTATATTATTAGACTAAAGGAAAAAACCACTGTGAATATAGCACTATAGGCCAGAATGGCAACTGGTATAACTCATCAACTGTTCTAAAATTCTAGGGTAAAGATCAATAAGAGACAAACATTCAAAAATAATTTAGAAAATGTACTGAAATCTAACAAAGGATGTTAAGAAGTAAAATATGAAATTCAGAGTCATTCAAATCAGGGCAATGCCAGAGATATCCACCATTGTCATTCTTATTCAATATTGTTTGAAAGGTGCTAGCTAATGTAACAAGAGAAGAAAATGGAATGATCAATATAAGCACCAAAGAGAGAAGTATTTTCTTTGCAGCTAAGTAGGAAGACTCAAGAACTAATAAGAAAATGTAGCAATTTCCTTAGCAATAAAATACAAATATAAATAGATATGTAGTTTCACTTTATGCTCAAAATGACAAGTTAGAAATAGAGAATAAAAGAAATTCATTTACAGTGATAACGAAACCCTTGAGGAGCATAGACATTAGGTTCCAGGACTTAAGTGGTGACATTTTCTGAAAGGAAAACTGCTAAGACGATTGCCCTCTATTTTTGTCTTTATTCATACTGGCTTAATATAGAACAATCTCAACTGGACTGACAGTAAGATCAGTTACAATGATAATGGAATTGTGAGGGGTTGCTTTAACATTTAGAAAAAAATCAGTAGAAGCCGTGCTCTGATGGTAAAAAATATTTATTGAGGATCTACTGTATTGAAGATCATTCAACACGTGTCAGGTCACTTACCATTCATGGTATGCTCTGAAATAGCACAGTATGTGATTTGAATGTTGCATGAACACCATAATGAAAGCTTATGGGAGTCTGCTTCTAGTTTTCTTCCTTGCTCCCCCTGTGGAAGCTGCAGAAGGAGCTCAGAAGAATGGCTGGGAAGGTGCTGGCAGGTGGGGAAAGAGAGGGACCTCAGGAGGAGGGAGCAGAGTCTGCTAGGCTCCATCACCTACTCTCCCACCTACCTGCACAGCAGGAGGAACCCTTGCTACTGACTTCCTGGTGGCAAACAAGGCCAAGAGTCTACACTAGAACCATGCCCTCTGCCTCACCTCCCTGTCTTCTACCTGTCTGTCTTCTACCTCCCTGTCTTCTCCAGCATTGCAAGAGTCTGGGTCTTTGAAACTATTTAGAGCAGGCTGAGACTAGTAAACTAGTAAAGAAAGCCGCTGGAACTTTAAATAAATAAAACAAAATTAAAAGCTAACCTTATGAACCACTGGGTGCCATCTGTTGTCCAACAGTAAGTGACTATGCATATTTATATTTCTTGTCTCTATCAGGTAATATTCCAGGGACTAGGTCTACAGCACTGGAAAAAGAAGAGAAAAACCTTGCTCCTTTACATATTTTATATTTTAGTACTATTCATGAGTTATTTTCATGAGTCGGGCACTGTGCTAAGTGCTTTGCAGTTTTACACTTATTTAAACCCCTGGTAGTTACTGTTCTAACCATGTTAGAAAGACGGAGACAAAAGCTGATTCAATGAGTGAGCCAAAGCTCCCACGGTGATGGGTCTAGAACTCAGACTGAGACCACGGGGCTTCAGGACCTGTTTTCACGGACTGTACTTTGGAGCTTAGAAATTAAAGACGTATTTCCAGAGGCTCCTTCTCTGGTCCCCAGCTACTGGGCCTGTAATACCCAATTAAATTGGCAATCGCTCAAATTCAGTGAACATCATTTGTTTCTCTCCAGATTGACTATTGCTTTAATTGCACCTAACATTATAATATATAATAATGTTGATTAACTTTAGGATGAGAAAAAATTTACTAGGATTTGATCAAAACTGATTAAGAGGTAGCATGACATATCTAAGCTTGAAGGATAACTGAATTGTTGTACTTAACATGTTTAATAAACAATGTCTTTTAAAATAATAGAATTGAAGCAAGTAAGGCAAAAGGTTAACAATGATAAATTCTGGATATTTTTCTATCATTTAATTCCAGAAGGTTTTATTATAAGAGAAGTAGAAATACATTGTAGAATTTTTGTTTTAAATACAGTGGAGAAAAAAATGCAAAACCAAAGGCAACATAATTTTACCACTTAAAGAAAAACATTTACTAAAATTGTCTATCATTCCAGTGTTTTTCTATCCGAATCCGTACACATCAAGGTGTTTTTTATCAAATTCATATATTTCATCTACTGTTTTGCAACTCAATCTTTCAGTTTGTGATCTGCACTTTTTCATTGAAGCAACAGATTTTCATCTAAAATACCTAATCCGTATTTATGTTTTTTCCGTTATCCCCAAAACAATTCTCTGAAATTGGATTTTCAAAGTGGGAATCCAATCCAGGAGTGTATCTAACATCTGGTTGTGATATCCACTAGGTTCCTTTTCATCTTCATTAGTACTTTTGTCCACAACATTCACTACTATTCACTAGAAGTTGTCCTAAAGAGTGTTCCACCGTCTTCATTTCCTTGGTTGCTTCTTTGTTGTGCCATTTGTCATGGTCCTTCAGTTCCTAGTCTTCCCGGAAGTTGCTCTAGTGGCTTGATAAATTCCTGGTCTACATTTGTTCTGAAATACATAAGTGATGTCTCTTTATTTTGTAGCAGGGAGCATATAATATTTGTTTATGTATTAGTAACACTGAAAATGATGCGTGGATCAGACTTCTGACAAGCTAATGCTGTTTTTGTACAATTATACATTTTCCATTGTTTCTAAGAAGTATCATGTGTGGTATTATTGAATTCCAACGGATGTCTGGCTCTTCATTAACTATTCAATCTAATGGGTTTAAATAACAATCTTTAATCATTGTCTAAAAGAGTAATTTAATTACATGTTGCAAAATAATTCTATCATTCTATTACCCCCTCTACATTTATAAGTGCTATGCCTCCCCCCCTCCATCACCACCCTGCCCCATAACTGGATTGGTTGACCTTAAGAGAAAATGGCTCCTTACTGGAAAAGCAAGAGCAAAACCTGGGAAGTCTTCCTGAGGACCTAGTAGGGTCGGTGGGCTGCGCAGGTGAGGGAAAGGAAGCCTCTGCGTCTTCCTCCCAAGAAATGGTTCCATTCAAAGGTATCCCAGGAAGCTGAGCTGTCTTGTCTTGAGATGTGACCATCCTAGCTGCTACCCTCTCTGAGATTCTAAAATCAATTGTGCTTTCTAAATCCGTAAGCCATCATGCTACTGGTAAAAACAAAGGGACCTTCGCTTATAGATCTATGTAACATCCTTAAGCAACATTAAGAAGTTGCCAGTCAATTAAATGTCAAGGTGAGAGTGATAGAATGCCTACTGGAAACTTGTTTTTCATTAGTGACATCAAGCATATTAGAAACGAATTCTCACCCAACAGCTCCCTGTGAGTACACTTATTGTTTTTCTTGTAATAACATCTGAACAAATAGAGAACTTTCACAATTGCTTCATCTTGGGTTTCATAAGCCCAGTGGAAAAAAGCCAAACCATGTAGTAATGTTCTTCTAAATACCCAGAGGCTTCAGAAAGTTCATGGAAAAATCCCATTATCTTTCACTTCCATTTTCCACACACCTTTTGAAGCCCTTTTGTATATAAATAGTATGTATCTAAGGTAATATGTATACTTTAATGCTAGCGGAGAAACCATTTTGTTATCTTAAAATAAAATCTCTATGGACCTTTATGACCTTTGTAATCAATGCCTCTTTTAAAACACGAGGCTGTCGAGAGTGTTTGGGTTGGAAAAGGTCACCTATTTGCAATGAGAGATTCTGCCAAGAGTGCAAGTGTAATATATTAGACCTGAAAATCCAAGATATGTCACTGGAATAGAGGAGTTCCATGCTTAGCTTTTTAGTTTGAAGAGACTTTATTAAGCATATAACTATAAGCGATTTCTCTTTCAGTGTATTATGTTGGTGAACTAAAACAATTTGGTAGTGTTTGAATTTTTAGAGTTTCAGGTCAGACATGAATACGAGGACACGTTCTCCTCTCTTTATCCTGCTATTTCCCTGCTCCGCCCCTTCTCTCCTTCCAACTCTGTTAAAGGTGAAGAGAGGGAAAAATATCTTGAATTGACATTTTTCAGTCAAACAGAGTAAGACGGTAGTTCTCAAACTGCAGTAGTTTACATCGTTGGAGGGGGGCCAATCTGAGAAGACCTCAGAGATACATGAATTTGAGACAGTTGTCGTACCGGAACATTAAGATCCCTGGTGAAGTAGTGGGTTGCATCTCAGACTGCAAATCTCAGGGTCAGCAGTTCAAATCACCAGCTGCTCTGAGGGAGGAAGAGGAGGCTTTCTGCTCCTGTTAAGATTAATAGTCTCAGAAACCCAGAAGTGCAGATCTACGCTGTCCGCTATGAATCAGAGCTGGCTAGATGGCAGGGAGTACTTTTTGGTCATAAGAGAACCCTTGGTGACACAGTGAGTATGTGTGACACTGCTAATTGTACGCTCCGCAGTTTGGATCCACCAGCTGCTCCTGTGGCTTTCCTCCCCCAACCCTTTAAGGCAATCTCAGACGATGTAAGGTTCTTTTTGTCCTTTGAGGAACTGACTCAATGGCTGTGAGTTTGGTTTTGATTTGGATGCATGAGATTGTCCCTTAATATTTTCTAAATTTAATTAAACTATCAGAGTTTAATTAAATCATATAGGTCAAAGGAAAACACAGTCTCTGTTGTCTGGGAAGATTTGGGGGAAGAGATGAGATTGGCGAGAAATAAGGAGAAAGCAAACAAACACATTTTAGATGCAAGTAGCTGACGCCCACCCCAGGACTGGAGTCTATTTCAGTCTATGGTACACTTCACTATGAGGCAAACAGATGCGCTGAATTAGGTGTAAAATTGCCAGATACCATATACTTCATTGTATTTTGTATTTAGATAAAACATGAAAGGTAACTGTGTGCCCCCTGCAATTGGGCAAAGGAAATCTGGCTCCTTAGATGACTCACCTAGGAGAAAATCAGAACTAGGGTCCTGTAGTATTAGTCCAATGAGCCGTTCTCACGCTGTGAATATATCATTACACGGGTAATCTGGAGCCATCATAAGTTCTGAGGTAAGTAAAATGAAGAAATTGGTATCCTAAGGAAAAATCTTGGAGATGTGTAGATGTGTGCAGAAGGATTTGCCATAGGACTGGACTCTTCATTTTTTGTAAGTATGCCCTCTCATCTTTTTGTCCAGCAACAGAATGGAACTTGAAGGAAGAGAAGTTTCTTATTTGTTTTAGAGTAGCCAGCTTCTAGGAGGAAAACTAGCAAGTGGAGGTGTTCGATACTGATGAGAGCAGGGGGAGGTTGTGGGCCAAAATCACATATTTAGAGATATTTCAATGCATGTGCTGAAGTAAAAGCATAAACAGTACCAGTGAAAAAGAGGACTTTCCCACGGTCTTAAGAATACATGATGTCAGTAATTGGAGCTTTTTAGTAAGGCTTCTGGAAGGATCAGGACAAGAGAAGTTCTGGGCGTTGAAAAGCAGAATTCAGAATAAAAAAGCTTTTTCCCAACGCCCAGACTAAGTGCTGGTGTTCCTGTGAGCTGCTTGTGTAAATTAGATTTGTGATATCATAATCTATGGTTTTTCTTACTCTTTAGAGTAAGAATTCTGTACCTAAAAATGGTACAGAATTATGAGCAGGTATGATAGGTAGCAATCATCTATCACTTTGTCTAGGTAGCTTTGCTTTTATTGGGTCATCTCTACATGAAATTATTTAGGAAAAGATGCTTTATTACAGATGCATAGTAACTTCTTTATTACAGTTTCTAAATATTTACTTCTTTCTACCAGACTTCTGTCCATTGTACACTGAGTTCAAAAATGAAATTTTAAAGATAGGTGGTTCTAATCAAGTGAGTATTTTAAAACCGCCTATATAAAATATAGTTATTTGATAAGGGAAGGATCCTAATTTCCAGTTGTCTACATATTAATTAATTTCAGAGCAGATGAATATTACACATATCAGGCACTAGGTAAAGGAGTGGCCTCACTATCAGAGAGTACATATCCTGACAAGGAAGAAAGAGACCGAAGGACGTACATGGACCTGGTAAGCCGCACCCTGTCAGCTGTGAGAGTAAGCTCTTAGCTCTCCAGAGGAGCCTGTGGCTCATTCTTCCTCAGGGAACTCACAGGGGATTTCATAGCTCTAGTGACCAACCATTGAGCTCATAAGAAAAGAATAGTAGTTTTCCAGAAGAAAAAGATTTAGCAGGGGCTTAACAGGAGTGGGCAAAAAAGGTGAAAAAACAGGATTGGGCAATAGTGGTGGGAGAGAAGATAGGAAAAGAAGACCCTAACACACCTTCATGGATGGACCCGTCAGACAGTGAGGAGTTGGTAAGCACAGGCAGTCAGCAGGATTTGATACAGAAAAGTAGTGGGCTGTTTTGCGGAAGCTGAAGACTAGGGCAGGGCATGCTGGTAGAAGAAGCGGGGCCTGCTGGCAACAGGTCCATATGGCATTCAGGAGAAAGAACTGGCGAGGTTAGATTTCAGTGTCTGAGAAAAGAAGAAAAAGTCAACAGTACATTTCAGAATTCTGGTTTGAAGCACTTAAAAGAATTATCCGGCCATTCATTTCAATGTTGAGCACAGGCAGCGGGCTGTGTAGTCCGCCGAAGAGGAGAATGTATAGGTAAGAGAACTAAACTTGTTTTTTAAGACCTCCCATGAGTGAACAGAGTAGGGAGATATACTTTAGCTTCAAATCTGTGCACTTTCTAAAGGTGGGGCTCCTTAGAAGGTGCAGCAGTGTATTGCGTCCGAGGTCCTCTTGTCCTTCTGAGGCAAGAAGTGAATCCAAAATGAATTGTGTGGAGTCCGGCTCTTCCTGCCTGTCTGACCCTGAGGCATGAACAACCTCCTTTTCCTCGCCCATAAAATAGGCTACAAATTCCCACCTGTCCTATGATGTTGTTGGGAGGATTGATGAGATAAACTTGAATAAAATGCTTAGGACAGGGTCTGGTAAGGGGACAGAATTCAAAAAAATTAGTGCTCATATACTAAGCCCTTATGCAATTGGCTAGACTTCATATCGATATTGATTTGAGAATTTTCTTCAAAAGGTAAGCACAGGAAAATCTTTTGACCAGTTTGCCTAATTTGCGGAGGTGTAATTATCAGAGAGGACTTAGATTTGGGGGGTACTTTTCTGTTAAAAATGTGTTGCAGTCAATATTACCTTCAGTGTGCAGGAATGGATCTTTCTAAAATAATAAAGCCTCACTTTTCAGTGGTAGTTTATTCATTTAGAGCTGCAAAATGGAATAGTGATCTATTTCTATAAAACATGACAAATAATATATATATGGGGGCATTTAGATTATAACTTGGAAATCAGTGCTAAATTAGATTATGTTGCCGTGTTTTGTTCATTTAAAAAAAAAACTGTTTCTCTTTGTTACCAGTTTATCATACTACCTTGCATACTTCAATTAGGGGGAAAAGTTCAATGGGAAGTGAGAGGTTACCTGTCTGGTTGTCAGAACACAGACTGCCAGGCTTCTATTACGGCTGCTAGTGACCTTACACTGGGGTCAGAGCTGTACCACTGCTACCTCTTCCCCGAACTAGAGCGTGGTTAAATTCCCCAAGCAGTATGCTAAGGATGCTCCACATAAGGACTGCAGGTCCTGTTCCCCAGCCCCTGCCCCGAAAGGCTGCCTGCTGCTGTAAAGATTTGCAGTCTCAGGAAGCCTGTATGGGCTCTCCATGAGTCTGAATTGACTCGATGGCAGTGGGTTGGGTTTGGCGTGACATTGATATAAATAAATTCTTCTAACAGGCAAAGAAAAAACATCTTCACAAATAGAAGCTACTCCTAACCCCCATGTGCCCTGTAATTAATTGGCTAGATGTAAATTGACCCCAGTTATCAAAACTCTTTTTGAAGGTAAAATGTGCTAGAATGAAAGGGCACAGTTTCTAACTTAGGTCCTTTCTGGTTCCCAACACCCCTTATACCAAAAAGAAAGGGTTGGGTGCGTGGTTTGAACTTGTAAGAAATCAACAACACAAGTCCTTTCTGTCTAGCATGCCCTCTGTCTCTGGAGAGGTTAGGTTGGAGAGCAGCAGATCTGAGCCCAGGGACTCAAAAACGAAAACCGAAAGGTTTTAAGAGCCATCATTTATAAGCTCTTCAAAAGGTTCGGTGAGCCAAACTCACTGAATCGGCAACACAAATCCCAAACTAACCTGTCTGCTGACTCCTGGGATGGTCTGGTTTGGTAGTGGAGAAACTAGGCAGGGCAGGTGGAGGAAAGCTGCTTTCCAAAGGAGCAGGTAAACCTCGGGTCTGCCATTTGGCCACATCAGTTACTTTGGGGAAGCAGAGAGGCAGCAATTAGGCGTGGGAGTAATGCTCCTCGCCCCGGCTCCAGTCCCCTAATCCATTCCTTTCTTAATGTGACTTGATGTAGACAGAGTGCGGGCCTATCAGGTGTGAAAAAGCCCGGCTGCTCCGGGCTTGGATGTCAATCTAGTCATGCTTGATTTCGACACTGAACGTGGTAAGGCAGGATCTCTCTACCCCCGATCAACTTCTCAATTAGCGCGCTGCCTTGTGTAACGGCCTTGTTTTGCAGTCCCTCGGGCGGCTTCAGGGGTCATTAGGGGAGAAAACTTCAGCACAAGCTCCAGCTCGAGCCCCGCGAGGAGGGAGCCTAAGAGAGTTTCTAAGGACATACAACCCCTTTCAAGTTGTTTGCTTTCATGGGATTGATTCTTGGCACATTAAGAAGCTTAAGGCTCCAGTATCTTCTTTAAACTGCCCCCCTTATCGCCTTGGCAGCTGACAGGTTTGGTTTTTTTTGACAGGCTGAGAGTAAAAAGAGATAACTAGTAGGTTAGTACTTTATTTGTACATGTGGACCCACACACAGGGAGACACATGCACATGTTCACATATCTTTTACGATTTCTTTTCAGAGCCACTGGTACCAGGAAATATCATCTGTCATGTGATTCTAATACCTTCTTTTTCTATATTCGATGTGTCTTGAGTTCCAAATCCTTATTTCTATTACGCCCAACTACATCCACTAATGATTTTAAATGGCTCCTGTCTTATTCAATATTTTCTCTTAACCTCAAATAACTTTAATAATATAGGTTAGTGTGAGGATTTATTATGGTCATTGATAAACGTTAACATACATTTAACTAACATGATTTTTCCCTATCCGTGATTTGGCTGAGAACATAGGCCCAACTTTCATAGGAAAAAAATTAAATATCAAAACTTCAAGTGCTGTTTCGCATAATTTTTTTTTTGTTATTTCATAAAATATACTTGGATAGAGGAATAATGTCTTACAACAAAAACAGTAAATTGTTTTGAGAATTGAGCTCATTTCTTAGAAAAACATTTACTTGAAATCATCATAGATTCTATATAATTTTGTATTTTCATAACCGCTCCTATTATCACATTGTTAAGACAATTAGATCATCTATGAATTTCACACCAAATAGTTGAGTGGGCTCTTTCTTAACGTAATGTTTTTAGAGTAAAGTAAAATACAAACCTGTTTTCCTGAAGTGGTTTGCCTATGTTTCTTGCAAATATTTACTTTATTCACCAAAAAAAAAAAGGCTTGTTTTTTGGAGGTTTCCAGTTCTTGGGTTGGCCTTGCTTCCCCAGGATTCCGAGGCTCTAATCTCTGCTAAAACAGACTGCCACATCTTTCTCGCTGCTATGAGCTGGTGGGGGTCAAACAAAATCAGGGTCTTCAAATTACAGTGTTTTATCCAAATAATTCAATTATACGTCAACTGCCACAAAGAAGTTCAGAATGTTAGAATCTTGACAAACCAAAATTGGCCAAAGAAGGAAAGGAAGAGCCAAACCAAACTCCTTGTCAGTGAGTCCACTCTAACTCATAGAGACCCTATAGGGTCCCCTGCCAGTGAATCCATTCTAACTCATAGAGACCCTATAGGGCTCACTGCCAGTGAGTTAATTCTAACTCTTAGCAACCCTATAGGGCAGGATAGAACTTCAGTTGGCTTCCAAGACCATTCTAGCTCATAGAGACCCTATAGGGCTCACTGCCAGTGAGTCAATTCTAGCTCATAGGGACCCTATAGGGCTCACTGCCGGTGAGTCCATTCTAACTCATAGAGAACCTATAGGGCTCACTGCCAGCGAGTTAATTCTAACTCTTAGCAACCCTATAGGGCAGGATAGAACTTCAGTTGGCTTCCAAGACCATAGATTTAATCCCTTTATAGGGTAGAGAGCCTTGTCTAGCTGCCTTGGTTTTGAATTGCTGGCCTTGCTGATAGCAGCCCAACAATTAGTCGCCAGTGCTCCTTCCACTGAAGAACTGATGCTTTGAAGTCTCGTTCCAAACTATGGCTACCTTGACATTGTTGAGGCCATCATGTCATTTGCTATCTAACTCACGACACTTTGAGGAAAGGATTTCGTTAAATTAGGACGGGCAGCAGATTTGGCAAACCATGCCATATGGATACTTTTGCTGTTATAGATAGTCACCATACCTGCTTCCATTAAGTCAGTTCCATCTAATAGAGACCCTACCTAGGGATTCTGAGGCCGTAAATCCTTATAGGGAAAGATAGCCTTCTATTCCTCCCATGGAGGAGCCAGGGAGTTGGACCACTGAACTCCAGTTAGCAGTCCACCACTTACTTATCAGTCCTGCCAGGGCTCCTGATATGATATGATAGACATGTGATATGATATATATATGATATATATAGCTATGAGAGTACTTCTTTTAAAAAAATTCAAGAAAAGTATCCATTAAAATCCTAAAGAAACAAATGGAATTGAATATTAAGTTCCCTTGCTATAAAATGCTTTAAAAAGAGAGGGGTGGGAGACACGATGTGAAGTGTAGATGATTAGTCTAAATCTGAACTAGGTGGTACTGCCATACTTAATGTCATTGGAAACAAAAACAGTTTAATAAAGAGCTGGACTAACACTTTCTGATCTGTCTTGTTTGAGTATTTTCATTTATACAATGATTTGTAAATCCACTGATGTTGATCAATTTCAGCACATACTATTCCTACAGGATAGAGTAGAACTACCTGCCAGTTTGCAAGGCTATAAATCTTTACAGAAGCAGACAGCTGCATCTTTCTTCTGATGGGTTTGAACTGCCCACCTTTCCTTTAGCAAGCAAAAACTTAACTAATAATGTCCCCAAATTGATTTTTCCTAAAAGAAAATGATCATAATTCTGTTGTTTCTTTAAAGAGGAAGATTTTTTTTTTTAAAAGGAAAAAATGAATTCATGAGTCAATATCAAACTTAGAGCTTTGTACCAGTTAATTCTGGTCTGACCCCCTGTAGAAAATTTGCATTTCCATCCCAGAGAATCTACATTTTTAACAAAACCCCTAAGTGATTCTTATAGATCCCCAGGTGATTCTTATTGATCCTCAGTGACTCAAATGTTCTTAAGTAGACAACTGGGGATCTTGTTAAAATATACCTGAGGTGGAAATGCACATTCCCAGCAAGGGGCCAAACCAGACTGAATCAGTTCAATGTCCTGATTAGTGTGTAGCTTTAGCAAGTGTTTGGTTAGAGTGAGAATGAACAGTGTCATTTGGAAATATTATAAAATTAACACATGAGAAAATTACATGAAAAAGAGTCCTACAATATTACATGACCAAAAAAAAAACAAGAAAAGGAAGTCAAGGATAAAGCCTTTCCCAGGATGAGCAGTCAAATAAACCTGGTGGTGCTCTCTGGAAGGATCGGACTTGTCACCACCTTGTCAGTGCTTCAAACCCACCAGCTCTTCCGCTGGAGAAAGAAGAAGCTATCTGAATCCCTAAAATACAT
>NW_022103918.1:2924916-2931637 GCF_000313985.2 Echinops telfairi | reverse complement strand
CTTTTATTTTAAATATGTTTAAAACATAATCCAATTAGTATTGTTGTACTATGGCTGAACTCAGGGAATAGTTTATTTTAATCTATTAACAGCTTCCTCAAAGGAAATATAGTAAGTGAATAGCCCTACCGACTGCTGTTGAGTTGATTCCAAGTCATAGTAACCCTACAGGACAGCGTAGAACTTTAGCATTTCCCTGTGCAGCAACTGGTAGATTTGAACCTAGCATCTTGTGTTTAGCACCCCAATGCTTAGCCCACAAAGCCTACAAATTGCCTACAAGTTGCCTACACACAAAGCAAAAAACTCACTGCCACTGACTTGATTCCAGCTCATAATGACCTTATATGATAAGGTAGAACTGCTCCTGTAGGTTTCCAAGACTAATTCTTTACGGGAGTAGAAAGCCTCATATTTCTCCCAAAGAGCAGCTGCCAGCTTCAAACTACTGACCTTTCAATTAGCAGCCCAATACATAATTCACTATGCCACCAAGGTTCCTAAATTTCCCATAGAATTTGTGAAATAGTCATAGATTGTAGGGTTGGGTAAATATGGCTGTTTTATCCTCCTCTTAATTATAGACAAGTTAAAATTAAAGCAGGAGTATTATAATAATTAGATAAGGTATTAGTTTCTAGTGATATAGTGGTTGTTAAGTGTTGGGCTGCAATCTCCGTGGTTGGCAGTTCAAAACCACCAGCAGCTCTGTGGGAGAAAGACTGGGGTGTCTAATCTTGTAAACAATCACAGTCTTGGAAACCCACTGGGGGTCACTATGAGAGAGCATCGACTCAACATCAGTGAGAGAGGTTATTTTCTAGGGAAAAGAAAGAACAATCTACCCTTGGTTTGATGTCATATCCCTTATTGTTTGTTTTACTGGTTCTTGTTCGCTCCTACTTCTGGTTGTTCTAGCCCTTTCCATAACTATACCTAGACTAAATTTTAAAATGTACTTTAACTATCATAACAGTAACTCCGCCATTTTTGCTGCTCTAGCTGCAGGCAATCTTTTTGAAGTCTAAGGCCTTATGATTCTATATAAAGTTGGTTCAATTTCCATGTTTTCCCAGAAACCTGATATTCATCAAATGTGAAGAAAAATAATCAGTTTTACTCGTGTCTGAATGTCTTCACCGGGAGGCTGATGGATTGCTCACAAAGAGCAGAAACACCCTTCATCAGGCTTTCAAAAGAATGATATGAGAAGATATTCACAGTTCTTTCACCAAAATCAGAGTATAATACCCAAACATCTTTCATAACACAGTAGAATGTGAAGAAAGACATGATGATTTTATGCAAATCAACAATTACTCCTTTATCCGTGCAGTAACCTATAGACATTTGGGCAAAACAACCTTGCTTGTCTTAATTTTACAGAGGAACATAGGAACGTATTATAAGAGAAGGCTCAGATTTAAATAAGTAGAGCTGGAGTCTCATAATAGCTCAGATACTAAGTGATTAGCTGCTAACTGCAAGGTTAGTGGTTCAACCCTACAGCAATTCCATGGGAGAAAGATGAGATTTTCACCCCTGTAAACATTCACAGCCTCATAAACCCTACAGAGTGTGCTTTGAGGCAGAATCACCGTGATGGCTGTGGGTTTTACTTGGCATGGGATGTTTCTTTCCTTATTTGTACTTCTGTAAAGAGTTACAGACTCAAAAAACCCCAATTGGGCCAGTTCTACCCTGTCGTGAAAGGGTTGCCATGAGCCAGTCAACTAGATAACGGTGGGTTTTGACTTTTTGGTTAATGGCTGCGGTAGAACAAGAGCCAGGTGATTCAACTTTTACTCCATTGTTCTTTACATGTTCTTCACGAAGCAGAAAGTGTATGTTTAGAAAGGAGTAAACACCAAATAAGCCTAAACTCAAAAGATTTGTATTCTTAACACCTATGTTTTTTAAGTGTTAACTTACAATAAAATGTATCTGGCTCATGTATGTGAGGATGTTTTACACCTATAAGCCTAGAACTCTGGAGGAGAGATTTCTCTGGTTGATTTCAGTTTAAAAACTCTGTGTCTCCATTGGTGTGGAAAGGTATGTGCATTGTAGAGGCAAGGACACAGAGAAGATGAGGTCAGCACTGTCCAGGAGAAATACAATGGGATCTACTTATTGATTTTAATTTTCTAGTAATATAAGGAAATCTTTTAAAGATGAAATTAACATTAAATATATATATTTTATTTCACAAAATGTATTCCAAAGATTATCATTGAGATATGTAATCAATATTTTTAAAGTTATGGATTAATCAAATACTTATGTGTATGCCACACTTTGAATTATGGGGTACCTCCCCGCAAACCGGATTGTGCTGGGGAGAGTGGGACTTTTGTAGTACACATTTCTCCCACTAGGTGAGCAGCAAACAAATTGCTCTGAGTTAGTGCACCCAGAGGTGTCGCCTGGGAAGGTTCTCTCTGGTCACAGTGACTTTTTTTGTAAAAGCCGTTTCATTCAAACCTCATTTTTTGTGATGACCAACTTAAGAGAACAGTGTGGGGCTGTGAAACTTCGTTTCCTGCTTGGGAAAAAGCTGAAGAGACTTGTGATGGTAAACACGAGGATAGCACTATGGAAAAGACTCAAGTTCAAGTGTACGAGTGATTTTCTCTTTTCGAAAAAAGATGAAATGTAAATTGATGATAATCCTCATTTTGGACATTCATCAACTTCCAGAAAGGACAAGAATGTCAACCCATAGTGCATTTGGAGGTCATTCCACCAAATCAGACTCTTAATCAAGCTTTCTATTTAGAGCAGTGGTTCTCAACCTTCCTAACGCCGTGACCCTTTAATACAGTTCCTCATGTTGTGATGGCCCCCAACCATAAAATTATTTTTGTTGCTACTTCATAACTGTAATTTTGCTACTGTTATGAATCGTAATGTAAATATCTGATGTGCAGGATGTATTTTCATTGTTATATATTGAGCATAATTAAAGCATAATGATGAGTCACAGAAACAATATAATTATATATTGTGAGATATTTATTTCTAATGACAAATCAATGAAATTTTGTCTCGAAGCATGGTATAGCATGGGTAACAGTCTTCGTGCCAGGTACTCGTATGTGGGTGTGTCTGCATGTGGGCGACCCGCCTGGAGACGGATAGAGGAGCTGTGTCTCGGTTCCTAAGACCATCGGAAATATGTGTTTTCTGATGGTCTTAGGCGACCCCTGTGAAAGGGTCATTCGACCCCCAAAGGAGTCACAAACCAAAAGGTTGAGAACCACTGATTTAGAGGTGCTGAAAAGATTGCCTAACAGTGTGAGACAAAAAAGGCCTGATTTGTGGCAGACAGGGGATAGGCTTTGCCACCACAACAGTGCACCTGCTCATGCAGCCATCTCTGTGCCAGTTTGGGGCAAAAAACAGGGTGCCTCTTTTGCCCCATATACCTTACTCACCTGACCTGGCTCTGTGTGACTTCATTTTGTTTCCACGAATGAAGAGGGACATGAGGAAAGGGCGGTTAGCCATCCAAACAGATGAGTTTGAAAAAGTTTTCCAAGAATGGAATCGCAGAGTTGACAAATGTATTAAGTGTAATGGACCGTATTTTGAAGGTGGTAATGTTGTTTTGTGAAGAAAAAAAAAATACATAGCTTTGGAAAAATCTGGGTTTTTTGGGCAGGGGGTTACACCCATGTATAATCACATGACAGTGCATCTCATATTAGGTAAACCACACTTTGTGGATTGAGAGTGGTGGTCTATGGAACTACAGGCAGTGGGTGAAACTGATGTGCCTTCTCAGTTGATTGGAGGTAGGAAAGGGGCCAACGTTGTGCTGAACTTAATGGTCTACACTAAAGAATTAGAGGCTATTTGCGGGGGGCGGTTGATTTTGTTGTTGTTGTTTGATTTATCTGGCCTTTTTTTCCTTAACTAACTCAAGTCCAAAGTAATCTGTTTTAAATCATTTTAAAAATTGAGCAGATTCTGTGACTGTGATGGCAGGGGCTTCTAACCAAACATTCAGGGAACTTCACTAAGCTATTCTTAAGTGGTAGGTTCCTGGACATCTGCTTTATTGTAACAGTGAATCAATTCTTAGTCTCTCTCCTGAGTCCATCCTTTACCTAAAATGCAATTTCACATTCAAGAATGACCATGGCTTCCACCCAGATCTTTCTTCACCTTTAATAGGCAGTCCTGAGTTGCGAACATCCCATTGTAACAAACTCGGCTTATCCTTTAACGAGGTTCAAACCAACTCTTAGCACATCTGTGATGGCGAAGGAAACAAACAAAAAGAAATCTGAAATTTTACAATTTAAGTGATTTGTCACAGTAACTGGAACCAGAAAGATCATGGGCCCAAACTCTGGAATGGAAGAGGTGTATACAGCCTTTAGGAACCTGTTGCATGAGACTAGAATGTTGGTAGGACTGTGGAGACCCATAGGAGGCCTGGTGGTGTAGTGGGTAAGCATGATGCTTATGATTGGCAGTTGGAAACCTTTATCAGCTCCTTGGGAGAGAGACTGGGCTTTCTTCTCCCATAAACAGTTACAGTCTCAGAAACCCATAGTGGGTCACTGTGAGTCATCATTGACCTTATGGCAGTGATATATATACATATTTCTATGTAATTTGTGGAGAACCACACACAAAGCTATATTGTTGACCACCAGAAGCTCTGCTTAAATGTTATGTAAACTTCCCCTCACTTGGGGATGATTGAAACAACTGCTTTGCATGAGAAATCCTTCTTTACAATTACCTTCACTTGCGACATGTATAGCGGTTCTCAACCTGTGGGTCGTGACCACTTTGGGGATCGAATAACGCTTTCACAGGGGTCACCCGAATCATAACAGTAGCAAAATTACAGTTATGAAGTAACAACGAACACAATTTTATGGTTGAGGGATCACTGCAGCATGAGGAACTGTATGAAAGAGTTGCGGCATTAGGAAGGTTGAGAACCACTTTTTAAGTCATTGAAAGGGCGTCTGGTCTTTTCTTGCATTAAAGCCTAGGCTTGCAAACTTGGCTGATCCTTGGAATCATCTGGGATCTGGTGAAATTGTAAACCCTTGGGCTCTGTTTGCAACCCAATCAATCAGAATCTCTAGGGGGAGGAGCCCAGGGGTCTGTAGTTCAACCAGATCAGCAGGTGATTCCAACGCCAGGCAAATTTGGGAGCCCAGGCTCTAAAGTAGGAGAACTGTATGCAACTGTTTGCAAGTGACCTAGAAATTCTTACAGGCACAATTAGGAATAGATATGTATTTGTAGCCAAGGCGTGCCTGTTCCCTGTGTAATACTCAGTATAGATCCCAAGATTAATAATAAAAATTAATCCTCTCTTCTCTTGCTGAAAACAAAATGGCCATTAATTTCTATGCCATAGAAACATTATAGGGCAGAGTAGAACTCTGTCTCTTTAGGGTTTCTGAGACAGTAAATCTCTATGGGAACAGATAGCCTCATCTTTTCTCCATGGAGTGAGTGACTGGTAGGTTTGAAACACCAACTTTGTGGTTAGCAGCCCAATGCTTAATCCACTACACCATCAGGCCTCCTTCCCTCTTGCTTCTAAAAAAAAGAAAAAAGAAGAAGAAGAAAGAAACCAAGCAAAATTCACTGCCATCAAGTCAAATCAGGATTCTGACTAAGTAAACGTACTTGGTAGAGTAGAAAGGTACCCTATAGCTTCTGAGGCTGTACATTTTTATGGGAACAGAAAACCTCATCTTTCTCCTGCGGAGTAGTTGCTGGATTCCAGCTTCTGACCTTGAAGTTATCAGCCCAGTGCACAACCCACTATGTCACCAGAGTTCAGCTTTTACCAATTCTCCCCACCATGTTGTTTTAATGGCCTGGATCATGAGTCTACACAGTAAGGTCCACTAGTAGTTGGTAGATATTTGGTTTGGATTTGAACACCTCAGTTTTATACTATACTGAGACTCTGCAGTTTTGAGGAGCATTTTGCCTGAGCCCAGAAGGCAGACAATATTATTCTCTGAAGGATACAATTAAAATCCCATTTCACCACTATGAAGTATCTGCCATCCAGGTCATATTGTTCTAATCAAATGTTCTCATCTTCTATTTGTTTGATATTTTAAAAACACTTCTTAAATAAAACTCAATTTTGAGGATCTCTAGGCTCCTACTTACCCTCTAACATCAGCCTGAGGTGTTCCCTTTCTGTATGCACCCACCAGCTTCCTTCATTTTGAAAGGGGCTTTGTCATTCAGGAGGTGCTGAAAATAGCGAGTCTCTCCTGCAACTGGAGTCCATTCCTACCAACTGGCCTACGTATTGCTCTGGGTCACCAGGTCCTCTTTGCAGCAAAGACCTCGTGATGTTCATTTCGCATCACTTACTCATACTCTGCACATACTAGGCATATACTTTTATTTTAAAGTGTTTCTTGAATCTGAGCTTTCTGTCTGTACCGAGAGCTATCTCTCGAATTCCTGGTAGCAAATTTTAAACTTTAAGATATTTATGTAGTTAGACACTTAATAGGTTTTTACTTTTTCATCTCACCTTTCCCTTCATTTCTGTCCCTGTAGTACCTAGATTGCATGAGAGAGCTTCAAACAGTGTGTGCCACAATTGAATTACAAGGTCATGGAATTTTCCATAAAAAACTTTGAGGTCTTAAAGGCTTGAAGGCAAACAAGTGGCCATCTAGCTCGGAAGCAATAAAGTCCACAGAGAAGAAGCACA
>NW_022103918.1:2878876-2918876 GCF_000313985.2 Echinops telfairi | reverse complement strand
TGAGAATGCACTGCAGAGGAATTTGTATGTATACGCCTAGGATATGCAGATCACCTGTGTATCATAAGGCTTTGTGTACTGATAGCTTTACAGGGTCTATTAGCGCTTTCTCTTTGCACAACCTCAGGGTTCCTGTAAGAGTTTGAAAAGAAAAATGTTTCTTCTTGTAGGCTCTTCGGTGTAACTGGAAACTGTGCCGCCTGCAGTAAGCTCATCCCTGCCTTTGAGATGGTGATGCGTGCCAAGGACAATGTTTACCACCTGGACTGCTTTGCCTGTCAGCTTTGCAATCAGAGGTAAACAGATTTCATTGGCTTTATCAAGGAGAAGGAGAAAAATGGATATCTCTTTGTGCTGATTATTTAATGTGGAGATTATATTACGACGTTGAAAACAATGAATCCGCACATTTCTCTTTTCTACAAACATTTCCTCTGACGCCAGAAAGAAACCACGGAGGAGGAGAAGGAGCACACCACTAGACTTCTGGCAGAAAGGGACACAGCATATAATGCCATTTGATCAAAAATGAAAACACTTCTGTAAACTTTGGTCTTCTTGTTCCTCTTTTCCTTTATTGATTTTCTGTCTCCCTCAAAGCATCTTTAAAGTATCTTTACTCTGCACTACTCTGAGCAAGCAAAAGGTCTGTGCTGCAAGTATTCAGGAATTTGTGCATGCATTTTATTTTCATCTTCATTGTCATAGCTGCAGTGCCCTACTGCTTATCTTGAATTGTAAGCTTGTTGTGTTTTCCCCCCAAATCTCTTTGGAACTGTAGCCCAACCATAGCTAATCATTACATGACCATCAGCATTGGAGAGTAGAAAGGGTAGCTCACTGGGAAGCTAGAGACCTAAATTCTAGTCTGCCATTAACCCTGTGAGACCCTAAGCCAACCAGCTCTCCTCTCTGGACCTTCGTTGTCTCATTTGTAACATAGGGAGCCAGATCACTCCATTTCAGAGAACTCTTTCAGCTTAAAAGTATTAGGACTCATTCCAATTTTTCCTTATTGAACTGTGTAATGATTACTTCCATTGCAAACTCCATAAAGCTGGTCCATGTAGGAAATGTAGATGATGCTCCAACATTTAAACGAAGACAGCATTAAAATTCTGCCACTTAAGAAATTAATACACTTGCTAGGTTTTAAGGAAAATAAATCCAGAAAGAGCATTTGAGGTAACACCTGCGCAGAGTGGCTAATCAGTGAATATATTTGTTAAGTGCTGCCAGTCGGTCCCAATAGCAACCCTGGGTACAACGGACCCAAACAACACCTCGTCCTGTGCCGTGTTCGCAAGTGCTCTTATATTTAGTTTCCAACTTTTGCATTCCAATCCCCGATAATTATCCATGCATCTTGGTTGCAGTCAGTATCAGTTGAGTCAAATTCTCAGTCTTGGGATTTTGCACTATTTTCAATGAAGTCTTCTATTTGAGATCTTGTTTGAAGGTGCTTCAAAGAGCCTGTGGAAAAATGGAATTAAAAAAGAATTAATTTCCCCTTAAATTTTTTGAAGCCTCCTCATAGAATGAATGGTATATTTTAGAGGGAGAACTGGATTCGACTTTCATTCTACCATCTTTTAAACTTGAATGTGTTTCCTAATCTCTTTGAACTTGGTTCCCACATCTGTATAAAGTAGACACACTCATACCTATCGTGAAGATCTCTGGTGACATCGTGGGGTCCATGCTGGGTGGGGTCCATGCTGGGCTGCTAACCACGAGGTCAGGAGTGCCAACCTCCCAGCCACTCCACAGGAGGAAAACGAGGCTGTGACCCTGTGAAGATTTACACCCACACAAATTCAAAAGGACAGTTCTACTCGGCCCTACACAGTCATTATCAACTCGATGGAAGTTTCCTGTCTTTATCTCTTTTTAGTTTAGTACTGTAATCTTGACTTTGAAAGTTAAATGAAATAAATATGTATTAAGTACCAGGAATGAGATTGGTTCTCTAAAATTAGTTATTTTGCTTTAGTTTATAAAAATGTATCAAATAATGCTTCATTTAATTTTCACACAAGATATATATCACATTAGCATGTAGGTGTTCAGAATGGAGTTCAATATAACGAGCAATATGTAACTTACCTAATAAATAATATAAGAAATCATCATCTAACATTTCAATGTGGCATTTCCATGCTCAAAAACCCACTGGCATCAAGCTGATGCTGACTCCTATCCACCCTATAAGGCAAAGTAGAACTGCTCCTGTGGATTTCTGAGATTGTAACTCTTTGCAGGAATAGAACGTCGGGTTTTTTTTCTGTTGAGCAGCTGCTGGTTCCAAACTGCTAACCTTGCAGATTGTACCCCAATGCATAAGGAAACTGGCAAATGCACATTGTTTTTTGGTATGGATACAAAAACACAGATATCCACACATGGACATAAGCCATAAACCAAAAACCAAACTCACTGCCGCTGAGTTGTTGCCAACTCATGGCAAACCTATCGGGCAGGGTAGCACTGCCCCCTGGGCTTAGCACTGTGACTCTTTTTGGAGTGGCCAGCCCTGTCTTTCTCCCAGGGGGCAGCAGGTGGTTTGCAACCCCTCCACTTATATCCAGTATGCCGCCAGGGATCCAATGAAATTTATATTTTAAATGTATATACATTTTTAAGGTATGCTAGTAATAAATTTAGAATATTTTTATTTAATTGTCAAATTGATAAACTAATAACAGCAACTAAAAATATAGGGTTTTTTTTTTTTTTGCTATACTAATGCTTACTGCCTTTCTGCTTATAGACAATTACATATTCCAAGTAGAAAGTTTAGAAAATAGAAAACCAAAAAGAAAATTGCCTTATGTCTCACTATTCTCAAAGAGAATTCATATGCATATATGTAACAAATTGCATATAGTGCATATTTTAAAAGAAGCAGCTTCTGGAAACGTAACACATGACTATAAAATCCTAATGTTTGGACATTTTAATGTAATATATTTTCAATTCCTTTTTATCTCGCCTTAAAAATTCTTATAAGATATTTTAAAGTTTTATATGTTCAGCTTTATGGCTATGACATCTCGTGCTGTTTACTTAATTGGTCTTATAGTATCAGATGCATCATATCAAAACTATAAGTGTAATATAGACTCCATAAACAAATACTTAAATCTGTGCTCAAATTAATTCACAAGAGTATAATTAATTGCAAAACGTTGATAACATTATGAAGACTTATGTACATAGCCCAAATGTTCACCAGAAAATGTGTCCCAAACATTGTCACACCAGTAATGTGCAAGCTTACACATTTCCTCACATTCTCATGAACATTGAGAATTGGTATTTAAAGAGAATTTTTTGTGACGGTGAGGAATGAAAAGTATCTTATTGTAATTTCTAATTAGCATTTATTTGATGGGTTGAGAATTTATTTTTCCTTTTAAGGAATTGCCTGTTTATATCCTTTGCCCATTTTTCTTTTGGGAAAAATAGCTTTACCTATCTTATCCATCTTTGATACAGAAAATTAAAACATCATTCAAGAGCGAAACTCAACCTAAATTCTATTATGATGCAAAGTAACTGTAGGTTGTCCGTGCTATTTACAGATCCTCTGTCAAGTTTATTTCACCATGGAAATGAAAGGTTGCATTTGCAATTAAGTCTATCTACTCAGTAGAGCTCACTCAAGTAAGACAAACACTCCTAAATTTTGACTCTAAAGCTGTTCACATTCTTATTGCTGTAAAATACTATTCAAGTACCATTATGAAAGCTCCTAATATATTTCTGTGCCCGCTTCATTTATTATATGCCATAATGGACTGCCGATTCTGTAGTGCTGGTTATGCACAATTAACACTTAGTTATTGTCTTGTCACTCCAACCCTTACAAGACAAACTTCCTTAATGCAAGAAGTCAGCTAATCTTTGTCACTCATGCAAAGCAGACCACTTTTGTTCTCCTGAACACAGAGGATTCAAATATAGCAGAGGCTCCTCTGCTTTGAAGTTTGCTTGGAAAATTGGCGCTCTAATACAACCACACTAGTACAAGAATCTATACTTTTAAGCATCCCAATCATTGTCACAATATTGTCCTTTTTCAAGTGAGATATAAGCAAATGGGTACTTTCCCTTAAGCAGACTTTACTGCCATCTCAAATGATGAAATTATAATGCCTCTTAATTTTATCTAATAATAAATTCATGTTGACTTTTAAGTTGAAATGTCACTAACAATCAAGGAATCAAGATATATATAGATATATATATATATATATTTGCTTTTAGTTGTCATCAAATGGGCTCTAACTCAAAGCAACCTCGTGTGCAAAGTAGAATTGGTTTCTGTCAGGTTTTTAAGGCTACAACTTTTCAGAACCAGGGTGTCAGGCTTGCCCTGCAGTGTGCCTACCAGTGGGCTACTAATCAGTGGTCTAACCATTTGCTTCATGCAGGGGTTCCTTTTTTCAGAATAGTAGTATTAATAACGCTTCAGGATTGGTTGTTCCCGTCCAAATCATTGTTTCTCTTTTTAAAGAGGTATGTAAACATCGAATCCTGCATTCAGCATCTAAAGATCTGTCAAAAGGACACTCAAAATTCAACCACTCCCCGCCATTGAGCTGATGCCAACTCATAGCGACGGGGAAGAGCTGCCCCTGTGAGTTACTGAGACCAGAGCTCTTTGTGGGAGTAGACAGCAGCTGGTGGTCTCAAACTGCTGACCTTGCGGTTAGCAGCCCAATTTGTAACCACTACATCACAGGGGCTCCTGAACAAAAGGACACTAAAGGCAGGTTATTTTGAGCCTGGTTTATCATAACTGGATACGGATTCACAATCAGAAAATTGGGTAGAATGGGTTAATTTCTTAAGAGTCAATCAGACCTACCTAGTTAATGATGATTTTATAAGGAAAGAAAGTTATATGCTTGTTTATTAAAAAAATAACACTGCCCCAATTGTGTAGGATTATCTCATTATCTTGTATTAAATACCTTCTATGTGGCAAGCACTGTCCTAGACCCCATGGACACAGAGTCGAACGGGATCGAGTTTGTTTCTTTCTGGGGTTCAGAGCTCTGAGACACACAGAACCCCAAGGCAAGTACCACCTAATCGCTGCTAAACCCATCTATGCTGAGGGACTTCATAGCCATCCTTCTTGAAGGCTGAGTGGAGGCCGAGGGGAGATGGCCATCAAGGGCGGATGTGATGCGACTTAAAGAAAGACTTCCTGCCCTGGTTGGGATGTAGAGAATGTGTTTGGTGGGGGCAGGGAGGTCTTGCAGTTGGAGGATCAGCATGCAAAGGGGTGGAGATGTGGAAGCCTTTGACATGTTCTGGGGAAGCAGTGTCATGAGAGAGCAGAGGGATTCACTAGGCATATGAAGGAGGAGAGAATGGGGCAAAAGGTCAGCTGACGTTGGTGGGGGAGGGGACAGATATGAGATGACACAGGTATAAAGTCCACGAATGTGTGTCAAATGAATTTAAATGAATCAGAACATAATTATAAAGACCTTTGTTATTTAATGGCATTTGATTCTGGATTAACTCTACCATAACCAATGGTATTGACCACACACCTTAAGTTATATTACAATTTGTGGTCTGGCTAATAGTTCAAACTAAGTCTATAACACATGGTCCTTTACCTTAAACTGCTACCCAGATTAGGAAGCGTGTTAGACATTCGTGAGAAAATGTGAAATGCCAAAGTTCATGAATAAATCACTTTGGGAGAAGTCAGGAAGGTTTTACATGGTCAGTGAATGTAATAGAAGGAATAGACACTAAAGAATTTTGCTTTGTGTGTTTGTTTTTAAACTAACTAGTGGTCCAACAGGAAGAAGTCGTACTCCTGATTAGCAAATGAGCTAAGTAAAACTGTGAAGTGAGTCATGAGCCAATTCTCCAAAAATCACTGCCATGGTGTTGACGCTGCCTTGTGACCCTAAAGGACAGGGTAGAACTCCACTGGTGGGTTGCCAAGACTGTAATTCCTTACTGGAATAGAGAGCCTCCTCTTTCTCCTGGGGACTGGCTAGTGGTTTCAAACGGCTACCTTTGGGGTTAGCAGCCCAACGTGCAACCGCTACTTCACCAAGGCTCCTCTAGGCAGGTGATAATCATAGCAAATTCTCAGACTGTGATGATCCTATACCAGGCACTGTTCTGAATATTTTACATGTGCTCACTCATTTCATCTTCAAAATCACCTATCAGTAGATCCTATTTTGGGGAACATTTTGCAGATGAGGAAACTGAAGCACAGATAAGTAACTTGTCAAGATTGCAGTTAGAAATTGGTTGACACAAAATTGGAACTCAGTCTGATGTCATTCTTAAGACAGCGTCTGTTAGAGCACCAGGCCTGTTGCAAGAAGAATGCTGGGTGTTTCTGACTCAGTGAGCAGGCACGGTGCAGCGCTATGAAGTAGGCATTGAAGGATTTGTAGCAGGATTCTCAATGAGCGGTGATGTAAAAGGGTCCAGAAAGGACTGCTAGGAACCAAGGTGTACAATGACACCTGGGCTGTCAGTGGGGACAGTCACCTTGCTCACAATTGCAAAATGGAAGAGCAATGAGTATATAATTTGCATCTCTTAATAAAAATGAAGCACACTATCAAAATCTGCATTTTTAGTAACTCTAGATGCTAAATTGGAAAGCATAGACAATGAAAATATAGGGTGTGGACAGTCCCACGTTTTATAATGCATGAGTGGAAATTAATTATAATTGGCAATTGCTAACCTTAAGCAAATAAAGTGATGAAGATAACATTTTCATTTCTAAAAAATATGTTACAAATGGAGTCTTTTTAGTACGGGCTTTCGATAACCTACTTAAAACTACTATAAGTTCCATATTTTATCGTGTAAGAACGACTTATAAATTATACTTATTTTTTGTACTTATCAAATCTCTAAAACCATATGAATCCAGCTAAATCCACTCTGAAATATTGGGAAATTGAATCTGTTATTAACTCCAAAATGTCAAGATGAGATACTTTAATTTGAATGGCATCTTTTTGTTCTTCAGCATTTTAAAAATGAGGGCAATGCTAATTGAACTGACCAGACTACCAGCAATTGGAATTAGATTACAAGGGAGATTGGCAGTTTATTTTCAGGAATTTTAGCTTGACCTGTTAAAATACTTACAGTGTCATCTGGTCAACACCACTTTTGTAAGATTGTTTTCTGTAAATGCTAAGTCTAGTAAGAAGTAGCTGGTTACATAATAATAGAAATTAGCTTTGTGGATTTTTGTTTTTCCTCATAAAACCACAGTTGCTAATGATTCTGTTGTATTTCAAGTCTGCACTGTTGCTTTTCTAATTTCTTCAAGCTTATAATTGGAGCATTTTAAGGAGGATACCAATCCAAATTTCATGATAAATATCATTCATTATAACCTCTTAACTATAGCCTTTAGAGCTGTTACCTTTGAATTATATGTACAAATGCAACATTCTTCACCAACATTCTGTTTCATCTTGACTTTTAAGAGTCAACGTAAGTGCACATGGACTTTATTCAGGGGATAACATATTAGTAACAACATTTGTGAAGTAGGAATCCCCTATATATTACTACATGTAAATCCCATATATATTACTAACAGCTCCTCAAATGGTAGATGGGCTTTTTGAAAGTTACATAAGGAAAGAATTCCAAAAATGTGTTCAGCATGTGATTCTGTAGTCCCCATTTTCAACTGGCAGCCTCCCTGCATCCCTGTCTCTAGTAAAAGCCTGGAGTGTGAATCCCAGGAGAGCCAAGAAACCTTCCTGCTTTCTCACAAACTTTCTGACCATGGAAACTTGGGCAGATTTCCATAAAGTGAATTATACACGTAGTGTGGCATAGGCTTTTGACAACTCAGGAGGAAAGCCGAAGTTGCTTTAGCGGAAATGGGTAATGGTAATACCTACTTCCTCGGCTGGCTGTAAAGTTTCAGTGTGAGTCCATTTATATACATGGTATTATTGTTGGCTGCCTTCACGTTGAGTCCAACTTGGTTCCAGAGGAAAACTGCCCCATGGGTTTTCTTGGCTGTCGTCTTAACAGAAAGGGATTATAAGTCTTTGTCTCAAATAGTACATCTAGGTGAGTTTAAATCACCAACGCTTAGGCTAGCAGTCTAATGCGCTCACTTCCAACCAAGGACCTGTAGCATATGGTAAGTACTAGGTACAAGATGGCTATTTTAGTGGCTTGTGTTCCAAACATTGAGGTACAGCTTTTCATATTTGATTTTCATTCTTTTCTATAACTGCCTAAAATTGGCTCTTATTATTTGTCAGAAAAATTGCAGTTTCATCCTGAATACCGTAAGTGAAGGACAGGAATTTGAATCCGATTCATCTTACCCTACCTCTCTGTCTTTCCCAGTATCTTTTATTTTAACCTTCACACAACTAGGTGAGTCCCTGCACAGTGCAAATGGTTAGTATGCTTGGCTGATAAGGAAGGGGTTGGTGGTTTGAGCTCACCTAGAGGCTCTCCAATAAAATGATCTACTGATTTACTCCCAAGCCAGCAACCAGGAGCAACCCTTGGGGCCATTATCAGTCAGAGGGACTCACTGGTGATAGCTTTGTTTTATCCTCAGTTCAGTGAGGTCGCTGTTTTTATTCGACACGCAGTAAACCGCGACAGACAGTATGTTATGTGTCTCGTGTCCTCCCTGGGGGAGATGAAGAAGTGGGGCTTGGGACTCGATCTCATGCTTGGTTTATAATGTTCTCACTAAACCTAACTCGCTGCCCTGGCATCAACAAGATAGAACTGGCTCTATGGGTTTCCAAGACTGACTCTTTATAGGAGTAGAAAGCCTCCTCATTCTCCCAAGGAGTGGCTGGTGGTTCCAAACTACTGATATCGCAGGGAGCTGCCCAACGAGGAGCCCCTCGTGCTACCAGGGCTCACTTTCTCACTTCAGGTGCCTGGACATTTTTATTTCTAAAAAAGTTTTCTAAATTTCAAGACCTCTGAGTGACATGAAATAAATAATGTTTTATTTGATGGTTCCAAGTATTAGATGATAAAGGAGCCCTGATGGCAATGTGGGTTAGACTTCAAGGTCAGAAGTGTAACCCAGCGACCATGCAGAGGAAGATGAGGCTGCAGTCAGGATGAAGGCTGGGAAACCTGACAGAGGGTCACTTTGAGTCTCAGTCAACACGATGGCAGAGGAATTGGTTTTGCATGTTTGATAATGTAGAGTTGAAGGGAAGGATATAAGTAGACTAGTTTACTTTTAGAAACAAAAATATTCAGCCAGAACAGGTAGTGCCTTATTGAATTAATTTTATGTAATATTTTATTTGCTTGTTAGTCAATTCAAATTGATTTCAAGAGTATGATAGATGGATTATTTTGAGCGGCAAACTGATATTTTTATTTTTACATAATATGTTACATAATCTGCATGTAAGGGTTACCTATCTTATTTTGCCTTGTAGGTCTGTCCGAGAACCGAAAGACTTTTTTAACTCAACATATTTTAATGATTGGGATAATCTACCGAGTGGTTTACTTAAACACCATTTTTAAAGTGTAACATTTAAAGTGCATGACTAAACATTTATATTTTAAAAATTATATTATATTTTTAAAAAATTTTAAACAACTAAAAAGAAGGTATACTTAAAGCCCAAACTTGAATGTTCCTTGTGTCCGGTAGCCTTGACCACAAACAGCTCTAGGATTTCAAGATAGGCACTTTCAATCAACATCATCAGCAGGCAGTAATCCGGAGGAAAAGAAAAGGAAAAGAAAAAAAAGTAAATTCTGCAAATAAACAGCCAATTGTCCTTTAAGAGGAAGCTAATTCTTTTCCATCTATTTTTTTTATTACACTATTTCCCCCTCTATCTGCTTAGCTAGTATAAGGATAAATTTCCAAAGCTACCCAGTTGGAAAATAAATAGGTTCCCTGTTTCTCTAGCATGCCGATCTTTGCAAATGTAAATCAGCCCAACTGCTCTCATTTAAACTTTCAACTTCACAAAACATTAAGGGGTGGCTTTCACCAAACATTTTAATCCGTCCACCGAGAGATTTCTGCTTCAACATCATTCAAAATTGACTATCTGGTAAAGGGAGACCGCTATCAAAGGCAGTTGAGGTCAACATGGAAAATTACAAATAGTTTTACTGGGTTAACCCGACCAAACACCACTGTTTAAAGGTTAATTTGTTACAATGCAATATATATACAGATCTCCCTAGAGTTACTTTATTGTTAAATGTGCCGGAAACAGCACAAACATTTATCTTTGACCTTGATTATACCCAAAGAGTCATCATTAGGAAATTATACCAAAAAAAATAAAAGAGCACTTATTAAGCACAGTACAATCTTATACATTAAACGGACCTTTAAAAAACAATGTGCAAAATTAGCCAGGGGGAAAGAGCTTCATTTATCACACCAACCTTAAGAAGCTCGTTGAGATGGCTCCCTTAGGTGTACTTGGCAGTGCTACAAGGAGGACATCGGCGCTTTCCTAGTGGGGGAGCCTGTGCAAGCAGAGGAAGAGGACCCGCAGTACTTGTCTGGTGCTGAGGCGCTCGCCTTTCGTTTCAGAATGACCACTTCCAAATTACTTGAATTTAATCACATTTCAGTAAGTGTGACTAACGGGAAAACTTTGATGGGAAACTTTATGATGGACTTATTTTCTCGTTGTGAGATTCATTTTAATGCCTCTTCATTAGGTGAATCACTGGGCAATGATGAACTCTTCCAGAATCACTACCATGAAATATAAATATCATTCTTTCTTTTATTTTAATCAAAGTGTATATGAATCAATTTGTTTTTCTCTCCAGTGTGGTCAAACATCACTACTGGAGCCTGAAGGGTCACTTGATGCTCTTAAAAATGTTTACATGTGAAGATAGGATTCAATATTGTGTGTATAATGTTTCATTGTGTGAACTAAGCGGTATGACTTTGATCATGAACACGTACCTACACAAGCTCTCAGGTTCATCGGAAATTATGATCAGAAAAATAAACCTTCAAATCTGATTGAAATGGTCTTACTGCTTTTTCTCTCTTCTTATTTTCAGATTTTGTGTTGGAGACAAATTTTTCCTAAAGAATAATATGATCCTTTGCCAGACAGACTACGAAGAGGGTTTAATGAAAGAAGGCTATGCACCCCAGGTTCGCTGATCTATCAACATCGCCCCATTAAGAATACAAAGCACTACATTCTTTTATCTTTTTTGCTCCACGTGTATATAAGAATTGACCCAGGAACCTACTGAATAGCGTAGATCTAGGAAGCAGGATGGCTGTATGGAATAAAAGGCGGACTGCATCTGTATGTAGTGAAATTGCCCCAGTTCAGAGTTGAATGTTTATTATTAAAGGGGAAAAAAGTAATGTACATATTGCTGGATTTTTTTGCTTGCTATTCGTTTTTGTGTCACTTGGCATGAGATGTTTATTTTGGACTATTGTATATAAAGTATTGTAATATTTGAAGCACAAATGTAATACAGTTTTATTGTGTTACCATTTGTGTTCTGTTTGCTTCTTTGTATTGTTGCATTTAGTACAATCAGTGTTTAAACATACTGTATATTTATGCTTTCCGTATCTACCAGCTATTTTAAGTGAGCTGTAACTTTCTAGCAAAAAATTAAAAAAGCAAGTATCACTAATGATACACATAGAGATAAAGCAAATCTATCAGCATTAAAAATACTAACAGATAAAGAAAGACACTCACACAAAGCATTCTAGCAACACCCACAACCTACTGCCACTAAGATAAAAAGTCTATCAGTGTTTTCATTATAACCCCCTATTTTCAGGGGGTTAAAGATCAGCTTTAAAAAAACGCATAACAATTTCATCTCAAAGCACTTTCATTTTATACCAACGTGAAAAGTGCCATTTTTAGAATGACTTAATGCTTCGCAGTTATCCTTTTAATATGCTTTATTTGTGCTCTTTGCCCAGCCAATGGCTTTGTTTTCTTGTGCAGCCATTCGCCCCTTAGGTGAACTAGTGCCTTTGGGTATCATACGAACATTTCCAAAGGGTTCCTTTAAAGAAGCATGACCACATTTATGAAATAACTCGAAAAATATATCAATTTCTTACACAAATTTTGCCCGTGCCTGTCTACAGTGGCTAAGGGCTTAGAAACGTCATGGACTGATAAATTTAGGACACTAACATTTTGATTTGAATATGAATCTATGAAGCTGTGTTCATGGACCTGGAAGCTCGGATCACACTTGCTCTGTGAAGTTACATTTGGTCAGAGCAAACTGATGCCCATAGTGTCCTCTCGAAGAGAAACAAGGGGATGGACAAAACGCTGGAAACGAGTGATTATATATTTTTCTGTATCTTCTTGCCATTTATTGTAATGCTCAAAGAGTGAACACTTTGAGTTTGACGTCTTACTCTCATTGCTCTCTTGAAGTAATTACCCACTCAGCATACATCTCACTTAGGCTGAGATCTGTCACTTTATTTTTTAAAGGTGAAATAGTATTCCCTCACCAACATGATAGCTGATAAAGGAGAAAGCCTTCTAGCATCAGAAGTGATGGAGAATGGTTATGTACATTACAATTAAGGAAATTAAAAATGAAAATATGGCCCCGCTTCTTGGTTGCTCCCACTTTGCCCTTTTGCTTCCGCTCCTGTCGGCAGAATTACTTTTCAATAAACGTCATTCAGGTGGGCACAATGAAGCCTGATTTTCCGAGATCAAATTGAGTGCCGAGGGCTTTGGTTTTTACTTCTTTTTATGTCACTTGTACAGGACACAATATTTCCTAGTGTTTGCATACCTCTTTTGTTCTGCCAATATTATATGTTACCGATAGAGACTGATTGCTATACACGCATTCCTGGTTTGGAGTCAACATATTAAGCTGAAAATAATGCTGGTGTAAATTTGAGTTGTTTTAAAACAAAGCTATATCATGAACATGCATGTGAATCTGGATATTGCCTCTTAAAGAACATGGTTGTGTGAAAAGTGAATGATATGTATTTTTACAACTGCTTCATGGTAAAGTGTTCAAGTCACACGTCCCCCAAATTTGATGTACACTGAAGAGATAATGTCAAAAGTAGCTGCTATTATTTAGCCTTTGCATCTTACATTTGTTTCACGAAAAGGCTGGTAGAGCAAAACAAGCAAAAAAGCAAGCGATAAGGAAATGTTGCCACCCCGCTAGTTCCCAGAGTTGTTTGAAATTCATGTGGAGGTCAAGTTTTAACCATCAGTATCTTTTTCAAGTGATTTTGTTTTGTTTTGTTTTCAGATTTAAGCAGGTGGGGACAAATTTATCAATATGTCAAAATACTTGTAAATTGGGAGCAAAATGTTTTCAACTTCTTGAGGCTGTTTAACTATCCTTTCCACTCAAAGACTAAACAAGATTGTTTACTGTCTTACTTAATCCTTCCGAAATTAATCCTTACACTTTTTTTCCTCCAGTATTACTCACCTGGATTAAAGATTCAGGCCTTAATCTGTTTAGATCATCTTTAATCTCCATGAAATTGTAAAACAAGATAGAAATACATTTTCAGATATAGGCCAGTTTACAGCTAATTACCCATAAATCGTAGCATTTTTGACCAGAAGTACTAAACTAAACTGATTGTTTTGACTCGTCAAGTCCCTGGATTGTTGTCAAGTTTCCTTTTTGTGTTGTGAGCCCCGACCATCACTTAGCTTGTTATCTGATGCCTCCAGTAGGGACACCTCGGATGGAGCTGTGATGTCTCCAGCCGGGAAGTGCGGTCCCTAACATGCATCTTACATCGACTGCCTCTGAAGAAGGGCCCAGACCTTCCACCCCACCAGAGTGCTGGCTGAGTTTAAAAGCTGACCTGTGTTTGTAATTTCACTTTCATCTTGCTTAATAAATACCTGCTGGATTCTTTCATTCATTTTTTAATATTTGGATTTATGTTTTTAATAAAAGGGGTATTGCATTGTTTTGTTGCGCTTAATTGGCAAAATATAAGATATTATCTAGAAAACACATTAAGTTCACAAAAAAAGGATAAAATGTGTGGAAGAATATTTGCTTTTATGATATACTAAGTGTATATCTTAATAAGCACAGACAAAGTACCTTGACTATGTTCTTCAAATGTTATATTTAGGATATCTGAGCTCTTGCTAGTTTACTGCTATTTGCTTTTGTGAGGGGGAGAAATGTCAAAAATGAAGGTAGCAATTGCTGGGTGTAATTTTGTACATTTATATAAAATCTAAGTGATGTTTCTGAAGGCAACTGTGTTGCTGTTATTAGACAAAATTTCAAGTTTCTTATTTCCTGTTGAATGAATTAAAAAAAAGGAAGAACAACAACTAAATTGTACATTTCCCCAAAAGAGATATGTAGCTTAAGTGAAACAGGGTGCTGAAAATTATACCTGCAAGTAAAACATACCACACACAAGTGGTTTCCTGTTAGTTCTCACTTTAGGCAAGCCACTCTAAATATTCGCTTAAACAATTTCACAGAAATGAATATCGGCCACACATGTTTAGTGCTCACTTCAGTAAGTTGCAACAACAATCTGCATGTTTATTGTAATAGGCCATTAGCACGGAATACAAGCTTAGCAAAAGCTTTCCTGATTATTACTTTGTCTGAAAACACCATTGTAGATATTATAAGAGTGATTTAATGCTATTTGAGGTGAGGGAAAGCAAAGGTTTCATATAGCCATTATTTCTGTTGATGTTTACTGAGGACCTACTATGTGACAAGCCTTGTCCTGAGCACTCCTTTGGGGCATACCGGCTACTTGAGACAGATGGAGTTAAGGTATCAGTTCATTATCGCATGCCCATCTCCAACCTGTTAATAGCAAGCACAGAAAGTGTGCTCCTACATCTCCCTATTCAGCATGTCACTGAATGAAAGCTCCAGAAAATATCTCAAGTCATCAATGTGTTCAGAGAATTACCTCACACAAATTACTCATTAACTCAACATAATAAAAAAGAACATCAATTAATTAATGAGTCACCCTCAGATCACCATGATTACAATAGTGCACTGTTGAAACAGCAGTTATAAATGGAGCTGCTTCTCTTTACTCATTGTTTGCAATTGTCCCATTATTTGGCTGAAACCAGTGTCATATTTAACATATATCTGTAGGTAATTGTGCGATTGCTATCATCCATGGAGAATCCAGAAGGCTTACTGCAGATACCACCTTACAAATGGTCAGAAAAAGAAATCTAACCGGAAGTCAATTTGACTATAGCTTTCTTTGAAGCCAAGTTATTAGAAGGACTCAAGTTGCTAAAAGGTATAGTTCACATTGAGACTCCAGATTCCGGATATTATAAGAAGCTTCCTGGTGGGCCTGTCAAGTAAGGGTTGAAAATGGACTGTCCAGAAAATGGACTGTCCAGAAAATGGACAGTTCACATCTCGATGCTTGTGGGGAGAACGATAAATCTAACCCTGTAAAGATTAGCAGCTGTGGAAACCCCATATAGGGGCACCTATATGAGTTAGAATAGATTAATAGGAGTAGATTTTTGGTTAGCATATGCAATATTTAATTTTAGTAACTTCTCAAAAAGTCAAAACTATGCTTCATCATCACTAGTTTTGAAAATTTACTCCCAATGGGTACTAATGCTCATGGTGAGACACGTGAGACAGGTTGAGAGGGTCGGTGGGGATTGAATGCAATGGGAGGGGGGGGGCGGGGAGGTAAAGAAGCACCAACTATTACATGCAAAGTCACCCACGAAAGTTTCTCAACTATCTTGGTAAACGCCATTCCAATAAGCTTATAGAATAATTATAACAGTTCCCTTAGGTAAGTAAGAAACATCTGTTGGTAACACATAGCAGGTGTTAACAATTACACATACTGAAACTTTTTAAAAATGTTTTTAATTAAAAGGATTCTGTCATCTGAGAAGGAAAGCGTGTCAAGTCCAAAGACACTCCTGTTTCGGGTGTGCAGATCACGTAATGCACAAAATTATAAAGTCAAAATCATCTTGGATCAACTAGGTTTTGTGTTTGGTTCAGATCATTGCAATCAAAACTGAATTGGAATTCACGGCACTTTTCACACAATTAGTATTCTGGGCTGAGGTGCTGAATACTCATGAAATTGGTATAGCAGAACTGATTACAGAATATTTTGGCTTTACGGGCTAGGTGCTTGCGGTTAACTGTACCAAATTTAATGGACACAGTTCTAGAGGGAAAAAAATGGGAGCAAGGCACATTCAGATAATAGATTACTCAAATCTTTTTACACTTCTGGAGAAAAGACTCTAAACTCTGAAACTTTTTTTTCCAAAAATGCCTGTTTCTAAAATATCATTAGCATATGACTCATCATCAGTCTTTATTCATGAACATTTGCCATGTAACAGGCAACTTTCCACATCCACGTAATCTGAAGACCATCTTTGTGACCATCAGAAACACTATTATTTCTGATTTACAGTTCACAACAGAGGGGGGGCGGGGCAGGAAGCATTAAAATTGCCCACAGCCATCAACAGGTAGCAGATCTTAGAATTCAACACAGCTTGTTGGGTTCTAGAGCCCTATGCTTAACCACTGTGTTGTATTATCTCTTACAGGGTTGTCCTAGTTTATGATGCTGATAATGATATTAATTTTCCCTAAGAATCGCGATGAACTGAGTTACTGAAGGAGATCCAGTGATTCAATTCTTAAGCCTTTGACTGCTTAACTGAAAGTTGGGGGTTCAAACCCACCAGCTGGGAGACCAATCTTGGTGATCATAAAGATTATAGCCCAAGAAACTCTATGGAGCAGATCTCCTCTATCATATGGGCCACTGCAAGTCAGAATTGATGCAACAGCACGCAACAGTAAGGAGTTATCTGTATTTGAGCAATGAGGAGCAGTGGTAGCATAGTTAGTTGGGCATTGTGCTCCTCTTAACTGCAAGGTTAGCAGTTTGAAACCAGCAGGTGCTCTGCTCCTGGAAAACGTGAAAGATTTTGAAACCTCCATGGGCAGTTCTACTCTGCTCTATGGGGTTATGATGAGTCGGAACTGACTTGATGGTCGTGTTTGGTTTTGACTAAATACTTGAGCAAACATTCCAAATATTTCAGAGTTGATATCATCTATTAAAATGATATTTGGGGATGAGATAGATCATATTTTCCCAGATGAAAACTGCTAAGAAACTCTTCCTGTCTAGCACACCATGAAGTGAGTTTGAAAATTCAGGGTATTAAAAATAGGATCCCTGATTAACAGTATCTAGAATACTAGGTGGTCAGCATACATGAAACTATCTCACAATGAGGAAAACACATGCTTTGGTGAGGAGAACCATCTCGAAGGTCAAGATATTAAAAGTAGCTCACTCTTTGCTATGTTATACCTTGTCTAAATAAGATGAGGTAAAATGGGAAGTAAAGCCTCTGGAATAGATATCTGCCTAGACGGTGTGTTCACCAATCTAAATTCACTGGGTCTAGGTGAGTTATCAAGTATCTAAGTAACTCTTTAGTCTCCAAACTATAATGGTGAGCCAAATGGAAACAACGAGCCACCAACCTGTCAGCCCCATTCTTAACAGTTGTACCCCCTGAGCTCTTTATCCCTAACATAGATCAGAAGAGAAAACAACCACAGTTATTTACAGCCTCATATTATCAGGCAAGGAGATTCAAACCCTTGTTTCTTCAATTGCTTTGGCCACTTTGCTATTAATACCACAGCAACTTCCATTTGAACACACGCGGATCCAGGTCGGGCATCCTAATGTCAAGTCTCATGACACAAGGGTTTTCCTCTATTTTTCAGTACATAAGCAGGGTTGAACTGAAGAGCACAGAACTGTGATGATCATAGAGAAATGTAGACAGTTTGAGTTCATAAAAAATATTTTTTCTCATCCTAGATAGCACAAATGCAAGCCTGAGGGTGTTTTCATTGTGTGAGAACAAAAATCAGTTGCTAGGAATTGATTCCAATTCATGGCAATCTCAGGTGTGTCAGTGCAGAATTGTGCTCCATAGGGTTTACTATGGTTGAATTTTCAAAAAATGGGTTTTCAGGCTTTTCTTCTGAAGCTCTGAGCGACTTTGAACCACCAACCTTTAGCCTTGGACCTGCTCCTGTTAACCTTTTGCATTACCCAAGGATCCCAGAGTAAGCTCTTTACAGCATGATATTCTGATATATCTTTACAAATAGCCAGTCTTTTATATAGAAAGTATAATGGAGATACCAGTTGTCAAAAAGTTCATCTTGACCTCTAGTCCCTGAATGCTATTTAAGCATCCTCAGAATAGTGTCAATAGTGATAGAGCTAGGAAAAGCCATGGAGAACACATAGAAGGCAATATGGAATAAGAATAAGCAGTTTCTCTTTGGGGGAGAGCAGATAAAGCTGTAAAAATGCTACTGGACATCTACATTAAAAAAAAATGTGCCTGAGAAACTTTGGTGCATAAAAAATAAATGTTCATTGCTACTTATTCTTTGCTTAATGCCCAATTTATTAAACATATAACTCTAATAAATGCATTTTCTCTGAACATTTGTACACCATTTAAACAGCTAATAAAGCAAAACTTGTAAATTTAACACATCAGACCCAACCATTTAAACACTGATAAGAATTGTTGTCAAATTCTTTTAAACATTTCAATACAATTCAAAGTAATAAACTTCAACTACTTTTACAACACAGAAACATTACCTAGGGTTACATCTTATTATTTTTTAGAAATTTACTTCAAGCTGTAACAAAAATGATCACTAACTTAATACTTCTATGTTTTGACGCATGTTTTTATAAATTACATTACTAGTTACTAATTCTTCTCAAGGCTAGAGAAAATTGCCTCTGACTACTTGAGGTTACTACATCTGCTGTGTTGACTAATGAGTCTCGGTTGCAGTATGAGCTAGTTGCTCCATCCAAAGAGATTTAAACTTGAGCCAGGGCACATTCAATTAGGCCAATACTTTAATGATCATGCTTCCCTCATTACGTCAATGAAACCTTTGAAGTCGAATGTTTTCCAAAGAGGTCATAATTCCCTATACCTCAATGGCTTTCCCCCAAATTGATGGTGCCAGCATTACCAGAAGCTTTTGTATACCATTTTAGTATCTCCTTATGAGCCATAGGATTGCTTAGAGATTTTTATCTCCTAAGAAATAAGGAGGAACTGAACATACACTCTCAAATTTCCTATTAGGGCACTTGAATTATCTTCTTTCTTGTGTAGAGTATTGGATGCTCTTTCTAACAGAGAATCATGCATTAGAAACTGTTGATTAGTACTGTGTGTTATTGGTCCAGTATGACCGATAGTTCTATACATTTAATCTTCTCTACTTAGAAATTTGAGACAAATACAATTGGCATCATAGAAAATGTATGTATTCAGTTGAAGAAACAGTTTACATACACAATCATAATTAACCTTTTTTTTTGCTATGATAGCTCTTTAAAAAAATTATATTAATGTCTCCTTCAAAGCATTATGGGTAAATTAAGTAGCAGTTTATGTTTTGAGTACTAGAATTTGCATATGTGTATGTCTGTATGTGTTAGTCTGGGTACTTTAGAGTAACAAATCCACAGAAAATCTTGTATAAGAGAGAATTTTATATAAAGGTTAAGTGCACATCAAGAAAAATCCCAACCCAGTGCTGCCCAAGCCCACAAGTCCAATATTAGCCCATTAACCCACATGTCCAACACCAATCCACAACGTCCTCCGCCTTCTCACAAAACACACACTGTGACGCCGACTGCAGGAGGAAAGCTGAACCAGTGAATGTGTAAGCATCTCAGCGCTGGCAGGGGTCTCCACACGATTGCTTTAGCTCCCAGAGCTGCATCGGGGTAGGTCTGTGCAGCTTCTCCTCAGGCATGTCTCACAGGAAGTGAGCCTTGCCAGCTGAAGCAGGGAATGGCTAAGGCAGCTGTACACTGGTCCGACCATCACAAAGCAAGAGACCCGAGAACTGGAAAGGCAACGTTCACTGAGCTATTTATTTCTCTGCACTTCAATGGACCCCTCATGTATTTATCGGCCAGGTTGGCACAATGAACTTTAACTATATCACTGTATCTCTTACAGAAGTGTCAATCAAAAAGTTTGATTTGTAAGACACTCCCGTAGAAAGCCAAAAACAAAGAGCTTGAGAAACTCAGGGTGCAGTACAACAAAGGTGAGCAAAACATGAACTACTCAAAAAAGGAATATTCAACTGGAAAATGGTCCAGACCAAAAGCAGCTGTACCTGAAATCACTTAGAAAGAGAGAATCCGCATTTTACCACATCAGCTACACACTGCAAAGAAGAGAGAACATTCATCAGGAGCCGAGACTGTAACTTAATCACCCACACCTGGAAGATTGTACCTCACTCTTAATTAAAGGTTTTGGACTAGATCATATTTGTCTTGTACTCTCATCAGGTTTTCAATGTAAAGTTGATTATTGTTTAACTCAAAGTATAATTTTCTTGGTGTCAATTCACTCTTGTTTCTTTTTTGTTAAAACCATTTGAGATCATAAACACTTTGGTTAACAGAGTTAGTTTTGAGACCGGGCAGAAAATATACTTGGAGGAATTAACCTCCTTGATAAGAGTTTTCTCATCTGTAAAGTGGAGATCACAATACCTGCTTCATAGGGGTGTTCTGAACAGTAAACAGAAGACTCTATGTCAAGCACTTAGCATAATGCCTGAAAGGTAGTAGTCAAAGTATTATCACTATGATATTTTTATTATTCCCAAATTCTCTAGGTATCATTTATGTCCTGTTTGCCCAATGGAAGCTAATCAGCACAAGTGAACATCAAGCTTGGTTTAGAATCTGATAGTCAGAGGGTTTAGAATCCAATAGTCAGAGGTAGGACAGAGAATAACAATTTGAAATGAGCACTGGGGGGTGCGGGGGAAGGGAAGCTATTCAGAGAAATACTGAAATTCAGAGAGAAAAATTAAATTTGTGATTTAGGCATAGTCAGCTATATTGGGAAGTAAATTTTTGCTCTTTTATTGCTTTCCTATGGTTAATGTAAAAAAATGGGAATTCTAGAACACCTACTTGTGTTCATGCAGAACCTATACATAGACTAAGATGCAGTCATTCGAACAGCAAATGGGATACAGAAACATGTGTCAGTATTGCATCCTTTCACAATACTTATTCAATTTATATTCTGAACAAATCATTTTAGAAATGAGGCCACACGAAGGCCAGTGTGGTATCAAGATGGAGAAAGCCGCGTCAGCAGCCTGTCATGTACAATTGTCACCCGTTTGCCTGCTGAAAGCAAAGAGGACTTGAAGCACTAGTGATGAAGATTAAACACTAGAGCCTTCCGTCTGGATTACACCTCAGTCGAAAGAAAAGAAAAGTTCTTACAACTAGACCAATAAGCTATGTCATGATACATGGGGAAAACATTGAAATTTCGAAGGATTTCTTATTACTTGGATTTAAAATCAATGCCTATGGAAGTTGCAGTCAAGAAATCAATGGCATGTCGATGAAGTGCTAATAAAACAGTTTATAAAAAGAGAGAGAGAGCAGATGGTGTGAGACAACCCAATAAATAAGACAAGCATGAAGGAAAAAGAAAAGAAATCAAATGCCATATTCATTGCAAATCTGCTACAAAAGATCCCCATAAAATGTCAAAAAGCAAAAATGTTGCTTTGATAACTAACGTGATCCTGACCTAAGCCATGCTATTTTCAACCACCGCATATGCAGGCAAAAGCTGGACAATGAATAAGCAGGACTGAAGAAGAGTCGCATTTGAATTATGGCATGGATGGAGAATCTTGACTATCATGGGCTGTTGGACAAACAAGTATTTTTATGGACAGAATGCTCCTTAGAATGAGGGGTGTGAGACTCTATCTCTGCTCTTTATTATCAGGGGCCTGTAAAAGGCCATTATGCTTGGACAAGAGAGCAGTAACTTAATGGCACCTAACAATGACCATAGCCTGCTCTCAGACTCCACCCCCCGCCCCACCCCCACCCTGCCCATTGATTTGTCTTGTCTATGCCTACCATCCACAGGGGGCAGTCTATATATCTGAAATTTAGCAAGATGAGCTCAATGCTTAGTATATGCATCTAGTAAGTCATATCCTTGTTGGATATTCTGCTATGACCTATAAGGAACATAATAAATGGTACCTGTACTTGAGCAAGAACAGCAAATACTTATTAATCATACAATTTCCACAAAGCACTGTAGGAGAACCAAGGACAGACTAATTTGTACTTTCTGAACACATTAGAAAAGTGTCAGTGGACATCTTGGCAGACAGTCCCGAATAGCTTCGGCAGGGCAGGGGGCATATGGGTGTCTGTATGGTGACAACCCTTGATTTAGTTTCACCGAATACTGCATGGCAACCCATCGAGTCCATTAGAACACAGAGCCATTATTTGAATGGACACAGCATAATGAATGCTAACGTTTAAGAAGACAGGTTCAAGGGAAATGGAAAGGCTGGACCAGGGAGGAACGTGAAGGGATGCTGATATATTAGTCCATAGACTTTTGTCAAAAATAAGGAAGAAGAAATGCACCTAAACGGCATAATCACCATTGAGGGATTAAAAAAAAAATAGTACAAATCAATAAAGGTAAAATGTACCATTCCTGATGGTTGACTGAATGTGAAGGGACATGAGAGAAGAATCAAATACGACCAATTATTGGAATTTTGCCCCAATTTTAGAGTGAATGTAGCAAAGAGAAATAAGATGAAAAAAACCAATGTGTCCTCGCTGATGAACCCCTGAAAATTATATTTCATATGAAAATGCAGAATGATAATCATATTTCAGAAATTCTTTGTTTTCTCAAGAAGAATGGAACATTGGTGCTACTTGCTTGTATGTTGTATCTTGCTAGCTGTTCACTCAATAGTCTCATTCTGACTAATAGGGCGATTTTGTATCTAAGTAAAAACAGTAAAATTCCCAGCTTCCTTTGCATCTAAGCATAGATGACCAGTGGACACAATTCTGTTCGCTGAGATTTACTTTATTTTTTCGCATATATCCATGTAAACAATGCACACACATATAATGTGCATAGCAAGCATAGGAAAAAGTGCAAGGAGTTACATAGTTCACAAAACAACCAGTAAACAGATGAAGTACACATTGTTTGCATAAAAACAGGTTAAATAGTGATCTATGGGGGATTTTGAGGCAACGTGTCACTTCCCTGATATAGGTAGTATTCTTTCCTCCAGTTTTCATCTTTTTCTTCGTGGAATAAAAAGAAAAGTTAAAGAAAACGAAAAAGAACAGATGGTCAAAGGGAGGAAATCACAATCTACACGGGCAGGGGGCCATGATGCATCTGGAACCCTGACCTTGCAGCAGGAGAAACGCATCTCTGAACATGTGGTCACCACGTGTCTCTGAAATGCTGGTGGTTGGGTCGGTCATGACGTGACACTGGTTGGGTTTCTGGTACACGAAGTCAAAAGCAACCTCAAACTCATATACCGTACATACTCGAGTAGAAGCCAACCCGAGTATCTGCCGAGGCAACTAATTTTACCACAAAAACTGCATTAAAAAATGTGCTGAAAAACTCGGCTTATACTCCAGTATAAATGGTACTTGGCTTACAGAGATGTAGAAAAGACTTTTGGTATCTCACGGTTTTTGGTTTAGCTTCATTCAAGGAAGGAAACTCTGTAGTGTGTAAGGTCCAATATTATGCTTTCATCAGCTCGCCTATGATTTCAGCCCGCTCCGATCACAAATAGCACACAACCCTCTAACAATATAAGGAAGGTGACGTTCCTCGTGTTTCTGTCTTACGTTCCCTCCGTTCTTGCATATTCCCAAACTCTACCCTGACTTTTCAATGCAAAGTTAGCTCTTCAGTTAGAATATTACAATTTATGCAATTTTACCTGTGGGCAGTAGGGAAGGCTGAGTTCTTATTACCCTGTCATAAAACACTAGAGGCCGAAAGATGCAGGGAAATAGCAAAGGTATTTTCAAGTAATTAGTTGGAACTACAGACAGATGAAAAAGAAAGCCATTGTGCAAATGTCAGAGCGTTCAAGGTGATTTCACCTTGAGGAGATAATGTCAGATCCCTGCTTTGGATCTAAAGGAAGCTTGAAAGTCTGCCTGTCCCCAGCCCTGTCTGAAGATCAGTCCTGGTCTATGAAGCTTTCCTTGGTCTGAAAATAAAAGGAAAAACAACAATGTTTATGTATATTTTATACAACTATATTTACTCAACTATAGTTCTTTAATGTGATATTTACCTTTTCTACATTTTTTTTGGTATTGAATAGTTTTACCTTTATGAAACTTTGGTGATAATAGTTCATAGATTTGGGTTTTGATGGTCTTACTTGGAGAAATGAATATCCTCTGACTTCATATTGTTTTCCCTATTAAAAATGTAAATATTAGTTAAACATAACATATATATGTAGTGGAATTCATTAACTTTTTAATATTTGCTTCTGGGTTCAAAGCATGGTTTCCAATGCCTCTCTGTTTTATTTATAAATACTCTCCAACCTAATCTTACATTTTACCCCAAGTCCAAGTATTATAGGTGATCTATTGAACAGAAATTCATCTGCTAACCTATTAACTTTTAAGTTGTCATCTCCTGTCCTTCCTTTCTATCCTATTAGTGTTGCTCGTTTCCAAAGGAGAATTCCTACTCACGACAACCTCACAGGTTCAGAGTAGAATTGGCCCATCGTTTTCAGCACTGCGACCTCTCATGCCCGGAGTCTCTCAGGCCCCTCCTTGGGGACTGTACTTTTCAGAACGTATCCAAGCCCTTTAAGCATTTGCACCACCCGTTTTATATGCAGTTCGCTCTGCAGCCTCCAGGAGTATGACAAGCAGAGGGTGGAGAGGAAGAAGGAAAAGACACAGAGGCTCTAAACTACACAAGATGGGCTTTGTACCCTCAAGGAGCTCGCCGTCTGTGGAGGAAGCATGTGGAAAACAATCCAACAGCAAAAACGGCTTCATCACAAGGTGACGTTGCTAGAGTATAGATCACTCTAGAAGCACTGAGGAGGGAGTGTCCAGTTTTGCGAGTCCTAGTGCTTGATTCTGCGGAAGCGCAACTGGCATCAGACTCACTGCCATCCAGTCAATGCTGACTCACAGTGACCCCCTGTGGGTCTCCTAGACTGTTAACTGTTTCCAGGAGTAGAAAGCCCAGTCTTTCCCCCTCAGAGCTGCTGGTGGTTTGGAACTGCCAACCATGGGGATCGCAGCCCAATGTGTAACCACAACACCATCAGGGCTCCTGTGATGCTTTCATTAAAATATCTTTAAATAAGGAAATAACTCATTATGTATATTTGGCCTTATTTTAAGTAATAGCTAACACACCCCTGACCTTCACATAAGAGTACACATGCTGAGTGACCAAGTTTCCACACTGACTTTAAAAAGATACGAAGGCGCTCTCTCCCACGGTTGGCAGCCCACTCCATTCAGCATTTGCCCCGAGAGTTCAAAGCCCTCTGTGCTTCACTCAGCTCTCTGCCTTCTCCTCGGCCTTTCATCTGCGACGATAGAAATGGTTATCAGCGGTTCTCTGACTACGAACCCTACAAGGCTCACAGATCCTCTCGAAATCGTTCCTCATCCAGAATAACCCCCAAACGTTTGATCTGACCTCAGAGGTTTTATTTTCCAAAATGGAGGCACCTCGGTGGCTTTCCTTGGACCTCTGGGATGCTTTCCATGTAGTTTTGGATGGAGGGCTCAGATGTGGGCACAGTGCTCTGTCAACGACCAATGGGTACGTCTTATATTGCTTCTGCTTTATGCACGATATCATGCTTCCTTTCTCTATGAGAAATCAACATGCCTGACTCATGGCCAGTTTATATGATTCTACCATGAACCAGAGGCATTCTCTTGCATGTTCTTTGGAACCCCCATGATGCTTGTGTGGGCTGATTTGCTCTGTTCTTGCCAGAAGTGAACATATGTGTCCGTATTTATCATATTTAAATTTAATCCAGCACAAATGGGAGTATAGCTATCGCCTGATCTACTAAGATACTTTAGAATTCGGAGCACGTTCCCCCAATTGCTAAAGCAGCACCACCTTTCCCTGACGTACTTTGCAGGCATTCTCTTATGCCAACCAGCTGCTTAGATTAAACACTGAGCCCAAAGCCGACTCTTCTGGAAACCACTTGTTAATTAATGACCATTTTGTAGGTATCATTTTCAGTTTTATGTCTATTTGGAGGCATTTGAATACTGCGTTGGGATGAGAGGGTTGGCCTTATTGGGGGGTTGATTCCACTGGTCTAGGGGCTAATGAGGAGAGGTATGCAGAACCTCAGGAAATGAAACAACCAGGAAGGGATGCTCTCAGGAAGGAAACCAGGAGCAAACACTGGGGTGAAGGCCAGGGTTGGGGTACAGCCAAGAGAGAACAAGAACACATTCTAGAATGTAAATAGAGTTGGGATTAGGGGACAAAGGAAGCAGAAGCTGGGTTATTACCCCAAAACAATGTCCCCCACTAGGATTTGATCCTACCTTTCTGAGGAGATCTGGTAGGGTGCAGGGATATGGCACCTTGGCTTAAAAGGCTTAGGAAAATGGACCAAAGTTGGGTAGTGCTTATAAATGTCTTCATTGTTCACTTAATATATCATTATCGGATCAAACAATGGGGAAAATTCAAGTTGAGAATGATTATCATTTTCCATGGATTCTCCCCAATCCAGCACTATATCTCCAAACACACAAACAATAAACATGGTCACTATTTTGAAAAATAAAACTACAGAGCCTTATTTTATTATTCTGCACAACTGTTTCTTGGATTAAAAAAGCATAGCTCATATCCTATTTGATACGTCAACGCTATTTTTTAGCTCTTTAAAAAGATTTTCCTATCCCTGCAACAACAATATGTGAGGGAACATTTAGTCCCGTGTTTCCTACGCCATCTCTCACCATCTGCAGCCCCTGGAACACATAATAGAAAGATAAATGCAGCACACGGTAGGATGCACCTAGTAGTGGGAATCCAGCCCGTGCTGATTGCACGTGTTGTCTTTGAATTCATAGCTACATTGAGGGAAAGAAAGGCCCGTTACATAAAACAGTATTGCTAGGGAATTCTGGGAGAAAGGAAATACTCTAACAAATATCTTTATCTCAAATACCCATATCAGACTTATGCTTCCGTACTGCTTTCTTCTAGGTCACCTTATACAGCACATATCTGCTACAGGCTGTGTTTTATCATTCATTGTTATCCTCTGGCTTTAAAAAACTAGTGGCCCCACTTGTCCTTCATTCTGTGGAATAATGAACTCAAACTGGCCCAATTTGGTTGACTCCCCACTGCCTCAAGTGAAAATGTCCTCTAGTTTTCCAAATTCCTAAATAACAAATATGACCTCATCTACCTTTCCAGACTCAGCTTCCATCCCATCGTTAGATGCCCGATATTGCAGACCCACTGAACATCCCACGTTCCCCTGTACAGGAATGTTCTACACTAACTTCTAGTTTTGCCTAATTTGTCCTAATGTTTCTTATCTCCCTATGGGATACCTATTTGCCTGCCAAGGGCCTGCTCTAAGAAATTACCTGTTGGACAGCTGATTTAGATACACTCTCTTTGGTGTCTCTTTACTATAGCACTCACATTACTGTTATGAGTGCGTTTCAAAAGGGTCATGGGAAAATTTCATCGTCTTTCAATTTCACTTTCCATAAACTTTTTGAAGCTCCCTTAAATGTACTGTGAGCATCACAAAAGTCCCCCGGGATCTATTTCAGAGTCTGGTATTTTAGAGGCGCTTAATAGAAGTTTGATGAATTCACCAATCAATTGGACAATATACTTTACTGTCCTGGAAAGTTTAAAAAATCCTGAACTTTCCCAAGGTTTCCTTCATGACCCTAATATTTAATAATATGCTAGAAAGTCAAATGAAGTTCAAAGACAATTAGGAAAAAAACAACCTAAAATAAAACAGGGTTCAATTTAAATTATTATCCATGATTCTGGTGGAATGGATGAAATTAGAATGCCCTTTAGCAGCATGCAAGGAGCCTGCTAACACAATGGGTTACACATTGCTGCTGGGTCAGCAGTTCAAGCTCACCATCTGCTCTGTGGAAGAAAGACGAGACTGCATGCTCTCACAAAAAACGTCCTGTCTCAGAAACCCTAGGAAGCAGTTCCATTCTTTCCTTTAGAGCATAGCAGCATCACAATCACCTCGGTGACTGTGGCTTTGGCTTGGGTTCGGTTGCCTATTTAAACGGCAGTGTTGTCTTCATTAAAACAAAATGAAATGAAGCAAAATGACAACATTAAGATTTTCTTCTTTTACATACTCATCAATAAAGTGAGTAGCTCCACAATTTTGCTCCAACCTGGCTGAAAAACTGGAAAATGAGACTCTGTAGAGGTCAAAGGTCCAAGCAGTGATGGTACCTTTTCTTTTGCTTCCCCAGAGATTGATTGAGAAGAAATTTCTTATTAGCTTTATTGGTGATCTCATGGGATTTGTGGCAGGACCTTGTTGAGCCATCTAAACTTACATGTTTGGTACAAAGTGACTGGCTAGTGAGATAAAACAGACAGTTCTGGGTTCTTTCAGTATTTCAGGTGTGGGTCTGGAATCTAAGAGAAAATAAGCAATGCATTACAGGAAACAGCAGACACACAAATGGAAAGAAGGGACAGTTATCTAAACTATCCTCCAGAAATGGCAAGATCCCAAGGCGTTCGGCATGAGAACCTGTGAAGGAGATGAAATCTTTGTGTAATTCTGAGCGCTTGAACTCAGTGTAAAGTGACCATATTCCTTACTGAGAAATTCAACTTGTTGTGAATCTGTTTTATACTTCATAATTCTCTTTATCCTTCTGTTGAAAAGACTCATACCCCAATAGACCAAGTATCCCCCCAAATTCATCAATCCTGAGTTGATTCCAACTGATAACAATGCTGTAGGGCAGAGTTAGGAGCCCTGATGGTGTAGTGGTTACACGCTGGGCTGCTAACTTCAAGGTCAGTAGTTCAAAACCAATAGCAGCTCCAAGGGAGAAAGAGTCATCACAAGGGAGACTGAGATACAGTCTCAGAAGCCCACAGGGTCTGCTCTGTCTTAGGGGATCTCTGGGAGATGGAATCAACTGGATGACCATCAATTTTGTTTTTTCCCCCCAACAGTTTTATTAGCACATAATTTATATATCCTACAATTGAAGAATTCCATCATTCAATCATATCAGGGAAATTGCACAATCACTGCCACATCTATATTAGAGCATACACACACACACACACACACACACACACACACACACACACACCATGGTTAAATTGCCCTTAAAATGAATTGTCACACTCACGATCATTTCTAGTGCTCCCTCCCAGCTCACACCTTCATTATTTTCTCCTGAAAATCCTTTCCCTCCCTATTGCCCATCCCCCACCCCTGCATTCGCTTTGTATCAGTTATTATCATTATACTGTACATCCGCACATCCGCTTCTCCTGTGCTTCGCAGCTGAGACACCCTACGCACACAAAAAAACAATAAAAAGAAAGAAAAAGAAAAATTCACTAAGGTGGTAAGGATAAGATATTAGTATAAAGACAAATACAAATCATGCATCAGTGGGAGAAGACCCCCATCCACATGCAAGAAGCCAGGAGAGAAACTGCTGTTGTGGAACAACCAGGAGATGCTTGCACCCAGTAGAAATTCAGGTCATGTCAATAGGGAAGTCGATTGGCCAAGTATCAAGTTTGGTCTCTGCCTGACAGTAGGGCTGTTCAGGAGTCTTGTCTTTGGCTAGAGAGGATCTGTCAGCCCTTGGTCTGACTGTTTAAGAGGTTTGGGCTCCCACTGTCCTTCATAGCCTTCAATGGTGTTCATAATTTTCACTCCGATTACTTTTTATCTTATTTGAATTTTGTAAGTGTCATCTTTGGATCATGCAAGCTGGTGTGCTTCTTCCATGTGAACTTAGTGGGGAGTCCTCATTTAGGTGGCTGCTTATGTGGATACGAGTCTTTAAGACTGCAGACACTATTCTGACCAATAGCTGGGCACTGTCTACTCTCTTTACCACATTTGCCATAGCAGCCTTGAAGGTGAGTATGGCGCAGGACCATGATGGAAGAACTAAATGTTCTTAAATTGGAGCTAGGATTTAGTAAGAGCCCAGAACTCATTCCTGAATCTAAGCTCTTTTTTAAAAATTTGCTGTAACTTGGGAATTAATACATATGGCATATAATTCAAAAATCCAATCATATAACACATAATTGTACAATTGCTTCCATAATCAGTCTCCAAACATACTGTTCCTTCCTGGACTTCTTGACATCAGTTCCTTCTTCTCTCCTCCACCCCTCTGTATTGCCCACCCCCAACCCCTTGTTATGTTTCCTTTCCCAATAAGCTCTTGGTCCCTGGGTTTCATTTACTGAAAACACAGAGAAATAAATGACACAGCTTCAAGAGGGTGACCCCCCCCTCATAGCAGCGCACCTCTAGATACACCTTAATATACACAAACATAAGAAAAGTATAGCAGACTGGCTGTCAACACAATTGCCAGGACAGTACTTAGCTTAACACTGCAAACAGGGCATTGATGTAACGTGATCTTATATGTCCACCAACCAACAGTACACCACTGTTGGTCCAGCTGTCTTCTGCTTCCTCAGACACCATGTGTTTCCAGGTTAAGTCCTCAGGTTACAGGTGTGTCTGAGGTAGAGTCCAGTTCTTCCAGTAGGTTTCCCATAGGGGGTCTCATCAATGCAGTCTCTGGAGCAGGCTGTGTGCCCCAAAGATGCAGAATTCAGTGTCCCAATGCTCTTACAGCACCCAGTCTGGGTTCCTAGGATGCACCCAGATGCCCTAGGTCAGTTCTGCCCACCCACTCATACCACTAAAGACCCTCGCCACCTACTGTTCCCAGGAGAATCCTCAGTCTCTCTTCCCTCCAGTTGGAGGTGAGCCCTCCCTCTCCTTCCCTCAACAGATATGCACCTATGTTCCCCCCAAATTTGACCATTCCCTCTTCCCACTTCTTCACTGCCCCTCCCACCAGTAAGCCTCCTCCCTCTTACAGGGACACCTCCCTCTCTGGGGACCTCACCCCACATCCACATGGCGGCCACTCAGCAGACAGTAGCCCCATCATTTGATTCAAGCTGCCATGGGGTGCCCAGTGAGATTTTTTTAGTTTGTTTTGTTTTGGGTAGGACAAAGTGGTTACCCCATAGGATTTTCAAGAATGCAACCTTTTCAGAAGCAGATCACCACATCTTCTCCTGTGGCACACCTGATGGATTTGAACCGCTGACCTTTGGGTCAGCAGCAGAGCACCTAGGCACTGTACTGCCAGTATTTCATTCATTTGCCCTCATGGAAAGAAACCATTTCTGGTCCAAAATGAAATTCTGTAGAATTTCATTTATACCGCACTCATAGAATCTTTATACTGGATCATTATACCACACTCATAGAGTCTTTCTCGGATCTAATCTTCAGTTCAGTGGTAAGAATGTTACTTTTCTAACTCTCAGCAACCATTTCAGCCAATTTCGTTGGCAAAGACACCAGGGGACTCAGAGGGAATGAAATGCTTAGCAGGGCTGGCTTGGTAATGTTCATGCCCCACTCAAGCCAACAAAAATAAGATGACTGATGCCCTGCATGGAATCAGAAATGGGAGAAAGGTCTCACCCTCTACAAGAGACTCCCTTGAAGAAAAACAACTTGAAGATGTAATCTGTGTTGGGGAAGCTACTTGCATTCTGTTAGAAGTTCCTGTGATTTTGCAATCCATCGCAGGCACCAATACTTGAAGATACACCCCTTGGACACCTATTTCCTCCAGGACATGAGCAAGTGCAAGTTTTTGAATTCAGGACGTTACAGGTACCCGAGGCTCACTGGCAGGCACATAGGACATACCAAGAGCTGCTTTCAATTTAAACCTGAAGTTTTACATTTTTCAGGAGACAAATGAATGGCATTACCTGTTTACTGCAGTCTTGACAAAGGCAAGCCTGTGGCCCCCCTGCACCTGTTAATACTTGCTCCTTATATGGATGTGACCCATGCAGCTGCTCATTTCAATTAGCCCAGGGCCGGTCTTGGCATTTACCAGGGGGAAGTGCCTCTGTGCATATTCACGTTGGCATTCTTCCAACTTGCATTCACCTTCGGCACATTTACCAACTTGTCTCCCTGAGTGGAAGGTCTTGATGGACATATTAGCTCCTCAAAATGATGAAAGAGTTCTTCTTTTCTACTTAATGATTTCTACTTAATGATTTCTTCTAAAATGCGATTTTAAATATCTCTCTTTTCATTGTTCTCCCTCCCCGTTCCATTCTTTTCCTTGCCATCGTCCTGCAGACTCACAGAATGGCACTTGGTTGAGTTCTGACACATGCGAACCACCACCAAGAGATGAAAGAACATGGTGGATGTCAAATCTACCCCAAGTTTTAAAAAAAAGAACTAAGACGTGTCTAGTCAGCATGTAGCTCTCTTGCTTCAATGTGGAATTTGTTTTCAGAATGCTCAGTCTCCCAATGGGGACGGAGGGCGTGCAAGACAACCCCTTTGCCCATGCTCAGGGATGGGAGCATCGATCACAGCGTCCTCCCCGAATTGCCACCATTCTGTGCCTCTCTTTTCTGACATTAGGTTTTCATTTGAATTATATTGGGCACACCCTTTTATGCTTAGAGACCTTTCTTTATCCACTTCTCAAGTCTTCACTGTTACTAGCACAGGAAATGGATCCCTTCATGGGTGAAGACCACGCTCATACTTTTAGTGAAGTTCTCATCTTGCTGTGAAACACTGGGGTAGACATAGATCGATATCCTCATCCACATAATGAGAGCTGGGTGTTACACGACCTGTGGACGGGGAAATAGCCCACTCTGGCTTGCAGTGGAGAGCTCCTTTCCTTTGCTTCCTGAGAGACAAGGAGCCTGCTCCCTGGGTCGGTCCCGTGTCTCCGCAAACCCTCTGGAACAACATGTCAAGAGGCAGGAAGCCGTGTTCACTGTGACTTCACCACCTCCGTTGACTGGCCTCAGTAGGTCACTCCTTTGCCATTTGCCGGGAGATACATCTGCAGACAATCTCGTTATTCAGTCTGAGGTTTTACACATTTAGTAAGAGGGACGGCTCTATAAAACTCCCATCTGTATATATTTGTTTTGCTATCAAGTTCCCTGTAGTTTTGTGTGTGTTCGAGGGCTGAGTTTGCAGCAGGTGTTTGGAACAATTAACAGAAGCAGGGACACTAGGAATGTGCAAAGAGGGGAAGAATATAAAACAAAAGCTTGACATTTTAAAAACAGACTCCCACAAAATACACTGAAGAACTTCAGACTAGCACACATCAAAGGGTTACGTTTCAAGTTCAATCTTCTTAAATCAAACTATGAATGTATTGATTGGCTATAACAGTACTAGATTATGACTTCTTTTTAAAACTAAATCCGTATTACATAAAAATGTTAAGGTTTGAAAAGTAAGAGACATATCAGAACTGTCTATACAAGTGACAGAATCAGTCCATTCTATCTTCTGTTGGTTAAGAAATTGCCCAGCCACAGAGAACAACCAGGAATGCTTTGAGCATTTTTGCTGTTTGCAGAAACATATAATCAGATGGAAGGAGTCTTTCTTGCTTCTGTGTGGGTGACTAAGATAGTTAATTGGAACTATGCCAAGGAGTCTTTTTCATAACAAATCAGTTTGGGAAAATTATATTTATTTGGATGGTTTCACACTTTGCATTTTGATTTCATTAAAATCAGCATGGATTTACAATTATAGATTTCTAACTTATTCTATAAGCATAAATGCCAACTCATTTATGTACTAACAAAAACACAGGCCCAAACACTTTGCCTGGAGAAGAATAATATGTCTCAACCCTCCCTTTATCGTTATTTTAACAAAAATAGTTTAAACCATTCTTTCTACAAATAATCAGTAGATACTGGGATTAAGTCAATGGGTGTAATTTGACTGTTGACTAAAGAAGTTCCTACTGTATCTGTGAAAATACAATATGATAATAAATGTATTAGAATCTTGTGCTGGTTATTCCAATATGATGGAGAAATACTTAGGTCTGCTAATAAGTTCATTTGAAAAGGTAATATTTTAACTAAGGCTTAAAACACGATGAGAAAGAAGACACCAAGTCAATATCATTCTTTGGGAACTTGAATTAACAGAATATCATGGATGACTCAAAAAACAGGCTGGGAGCTACAAAGACTATGAGAGGATTTCTAAAATGAAATGTATACATATATATATGTATGTATATATGTATGTATGTATAAAATTGTCAGTTGTTTGTTCTCTGGTAAACATGAAAGCCATTTCCCAAGAACTCGAAAGCAAGAGAGAAAAAGAGAAATGTCACTCGGAAATAAAGTGTATATAGAAGATTGCTCAGGAGAAATGAACTAAAGAAAGCAAACGTGTCTTGGAATTGGTGGTTATATCGAGAGTGAATGAGGGTACATGGGGTATTGAATTGGTCAGGCCAATTCCGGCCTCCTTCCTGCTCCCCGCATCGTCAAGGTGGAGAGCTCTTGCTAACTTTCATTTCTATAAAAGCAAGTCTATTTATACATGAGCATTAGGTAAATCTGCTGCATAATGCCTCTTTAGAGTATTGACAAGCACAGATGTTACTTTGAGAACTAAGGTACATGCGACCCAAGCCATGATATTTTCCATTGTCTCCTGTGCATATGAAGGTTGGACTCTGAATAAAGAAGATTGGGGAAGAATTGATGCATTTGAATTGTGGTGCTGGAGAAGAATACTGAAAATACCAGGGACTGCTACCAGGACAAACCAGTTTGTGTTGGAAGAAGTACAGCCAGCATGCTCCTTAAAAGCAAGGACGGTGGGACTTTGTCGTATGCACTTTGGACATGTGGCCATGAGTGGCCAGTCCATGGAGAAGGATGTCATGTTTGGTAAAGGAGACGGGCAGCAAGGAGAGGAAGTCCCTCAAAGCAATGGGCTGCTATCGTGGCTGCCCCATGGGCACAGGAACAAGCAGAAGGACAATTGTGTGGATGGCGCAGGACGAGGCAGTGTTTAGTTCTGTTGTGCAGTGTGTCACCACGGTCAGAGCCAACTCAATGGCAATTAACAACAATACCAACATCGAGCTAAGTAACTGAGTATTTCTCAGCTTGATTGTGTCAGGGGACTTTTAAACTAAAATGACACCCACCTTTCTACCCAGGCTTGCTCCCCTGCCCAAGCCACATGGACTTTTATTAGGGTTTCATGCCCTTATTCCACATGACAAGCTAACATAACACAGTCACTCAAGTAGAGGAGTCATTCTAGGTCAGTGGTTCTCAACCTGTGGGTCACGACCCGTTTGGGCATCAAACGACCGTTTCACAGGGGTCGCCAAATTCATAACAGTAGCAAAATGACAGCAAAAATGACAATGACAACGAAAATACTGTTATGGTTGGGGGGGTCTCCACACCACGAGGAACTGTATGCAAGGGTCACGGCGTGAGGAAGGTTGAGCACCACTGTTCTAGGCCTATTGATAAACATATTTACAAAATGGGACTCACTAAATGTGGTTGACTAGAATATATTGCTAGCAACAAAATGTATACTCTCTACTGTCTTTTTATCTAAACGCATTTTGCACTGTGCTTTATAATTCATCAAAGACAATATGATTATAAAGTAAAATTCATTATCTGTGGCTATTAAGTCACCATAAATTGATAATACTCCTGGGAGAACAGACATATGGCTGGTTGCCTAGACACATGACCTTAGGAGAAAGCAAAAAATGCTCTGTAAATACTAGATATGTTCTTGCTGTGTAATAATCTCCTTGAGAGTACAGGTTTTAATCTTTACCTCACTGAATCAAGGTCTATTTTAATTTTTTGTTTCCAATATGAAAATTCCTCTCCCAAACCTTTCCACCACATACAGTACCTTGAATTATGTTTATTACATGATGATACATATGAACTGTTGGCACTGACAAGTTAGCCAGTAAAATGTATGAGTTCGCCGGCAAAATGTGAAAAGACATTGTTTTCCCTGAAGCAAGTAGGGTAAAATAATGTTGACTTAATTATTCAGCTAGTTCACTATTTAGGCTAGGTCTCCAACACCCACCCTTTCTAAATCCAACATCTCTGTCAACTCCTTCACAGAAATCCATCGTATTAAGAATTGAGGGTCAAATGACCTAGATTTGAATTTATTTCCAATATTTTCTGGCTCTAAAACCATGGAACTATAACTTTTTTTGAGCTTTATACTGTTTTCCTATACATTTGGATATAATAGATTACCCCCCCCCCTTGCATTTTACTATATTGTGTAACAGATGGAAATAAAAGCATGTATGTGATCATACGGTGGGGTCAGATCACCGAGTTCCTTCATTTTCCAGGATTAGTGAGAAGGCTACAGCGAACACCGCACAAGTTCAGAAGTGAAGTTTGCATGAACGTGTGACGGGACACAGCTTCCTGATAACTGCGTATGTTTGACAGGTCCGTCTGAAGTTGGGTAGTGTCTGCCACCCAATAGAGTACACCAGGTCAGATGATTTTGGAACCACGGTATCAATGCTGTTTACCTATTTTCGGTTTGGATGGTTGGTAAGAGTTGTTTATGGTCAAATTTACCCAGATTTAACAGCATAACCTTTTGCTGTTCCATAGTTACATAACACAATGCTTTCCTGTGCTATTTCTTAGACTATTTCCCAAGTTTAAAGCAGCACCCCTTGCCATTACTTATGACCATTTCAAAGTTTATAAAACAACATGAATGCGAACCTAATAACCTCGGTGGTGTGACAGTTAAGTGCTTTGTTGCTTACCAGAAGGTTGCTAGTTCTAACCCACCCACCGGTTCCATGGAAGGTGCTCTGGAAAGATTACAGCCAAGAACCCCCCTGGGGAAGTGTTTCTCTGTCGTAGAATGTCACTGTGAGTTGAAAATGAATTCAATAGCCCCAAAGAACAATTACCACAATGTTCATACAGTTTACCATTGTAAAATTACCACTTAGTTATTAAAAATTTATTGAGAAGTTGTGAACTATCCAAGACTTTATTCACTTTCCTCTTTTGTTGTACATGTGAAAAAATGCAGTCTTATTTAATACTGTAAATTTTAAAATATCATATAAATTATTATGACATCATTTATGCTACATAATAGCTGGTATAAATGACACTATCATAACTCCAATATATAAGAAGAGATCTAAAATGTATAGGAAGAGATCTTTTTCTTACAGTGAAATGACCATAGATAGAAGCATCACTATTTCTTCCCTTAGCTCTGTCCTAACACTATATAGTCTTCCCTCCTCTTCACGAGCTACAGATGCAGGAGCAAGCGCTCACCAGTGACTGTGAGTCAGTCTGTTAGACTCGGGGTTCCTGTTGAGAAGGAAGAGCAAGGCATGGTCGTAGCATAACCACTGCAACGGTCCTGTCTGTCATCCAGGCTTCGAACCCCTGCTCACCTTTTCCAGGTTTTGGTATTGAAAATAGGACTTCTTTTCTGGTCCACCTTTCACAAGGCTCTTTAAATCAACGCTAAGATTTATATTTTATTAACGTGTGTCCTGTGACCTGCACCTTATTACAAATACTTCACTTAATTTATGGTGATCGAATGAATTCAAATTTATGAGTCAAAGCACTTTTATGGCTAGGCCAGGATAATGAGAAGGCAATTTGTTTGTATCTTTTAAACAAAGGTGTACTCAACATCAAACCCTTACCATGTTTAGGAACCATACAGGGCAGCGTGTTTATGTTAACAAGGAGGAACAACTCAGACAAGGAGGGCAAGAAAAGTCAGGAAGCTCAAAGAACACAGTCTATGTTACTAAGTTGTACATGTAGAAACTGCTCAGTTGGTATAGGTTTTGCTCTGCATTGGCTCAATAACAACAAAATAAATAAAATTAGGGAAAACCAAAAGAATACGTTTGATGTAACTTCTCTCCTAAAGGGAGATAATCTTAACAATATCCTATAGGATATTTGTCAGGCACAGTATGATTTATTGAGATAATAAATGAGATAATCCCAAGTAAAAGTTTATAATATATATTAAACAGAAGACCATGCTTGGAGGCAGGATGGCAAAGTAGAGAGAATTCCCCAATGGATTCAGGAGCTCTTTGCTTTAACCTGAATTTATGCTACATAACTTAAAAAAAAAAAAGGTAGAGCACTTAGCTTTTGGGGGAGGATTAGATTTATGGATTATACAATGGGTTCCATGATCTTTAAAGCCCACTCCTGATATATTTTATAATCTATAAAATGAAGGTAAAATTAGCCATTCACAGTGTTGCAGTGAAGGCTACTATATCGAAAAAGAGTAACATTCTTCAGTAAGAATATTAGCAGAAGCTCAATAAATTTATATTTCTACAATATTTCATTATGCATTCAAGTGATTGTAATGTCCATATTGCTATATACCTTTAATGTAAGTAGGTATCATAGGTAACGCTATATATTACATATATTTTATGTATTATGTATAGTAGAGCTATGCAAGTTGTGTATATAATAGATCTGGATAATATTTGCAATACATGCTGAAAATGAAAACCCAACGAGGAGTTAAAGTTATCTCCGAGGCTTGCATTGTATGAATATGCTGCAGTAGTGAAACAGGCTGAGCAGGTTCGGTGTTCCCTGTAATCTGGTTGGAGTGTGTGGTATCTGATTGGCGTGATTCGCTGAGCAAGAGTGGGGAACTACGATTCCTTGGCCTCAAGCATCTGAAGTCTCCTCCATGTATCCAGGTCCCAAGGAAAGAAAACATTTGGAGAAATAGAGTTACTTCTAGTTGTCTGGGTTTCTTTGTTTTTTAAAAACAACTTTGGAAGCACTTTTTCTTCTCCCCTGCTAAAATATGAATTAAACAAAAGAAAAGTGTCCTTGGATCACCGTGTTTGAATGCTTCACACCCAAATGGGTGTTGACAGACATAGGTGCAGGAAGCCCTGGTGGTGTCCAGGGTTATGCTTTAGGCTGCTAATCACAAGGTCAGCAGTTCGACCCACCAGCTGCCGTGCAGGAGAAAGAGGAAGGTTTCTCCCCCAAGAAAGAGTTCCATTCTTGCAAATCCACAGGGGCCAGTTTTACTCTGCCCTATAAGGTCCTTGGTCGGGAGTTTAGAAATATGGATGCTAATTTATAAGCACTTATTTACTCATGCAATGCATATGCACGACATTTATTTTCCATTTTTAAATAATGCTATCTCATCATCTCTACTACCAGCTAATAAAGGATAAAATACACTCTTATAAATTTTAATGCATCACTTCTTTAACAGCAACTCTGAACAGAGAGAAACACTGAAATATTCACTAGGAAAAAGCTCAAAGATTAACACTGCTTTATTTCTTGGAAAGCATATGTAATTTAGTAAAACAAGACATGTACTTGTCTGTAATGAAATGAAACTGATTAGATTATAGGATATCAAAAGTTGTCCCCTCACCAGACTACATGCTTAATCTAACAATAGTGACATAGCTCCAAGCTTTCAGATCTCCTTACTTGGCATTGTGTTCAAGTTCATGGAAAATCCCGTCTTGATTACTTGTCTTCACAGTGATAGTGCCTTCAACTAAACGTGGGTTTGTATACAATTCAAATGCTTCCTCAAAGAATAGAAATTCCTCATATTCTGGGGATTTTGGGATAACACGCAAAGAGGAATCATAATTAATAGCTGTGAAAAGCATTCCTTATTTTTTGACTATCTTGTTATTCAACATTTTGTATTTCTGATAAAAACTATGTCTATTTTGCTAATTAATGATACTTGTCTCACATTAAGAAGCACTGGTGTGCGAGGG
>NW_022103918.1:2861000-2874300 GCF_000313985.2 Echinops telfairi | reverse complement strand
CCCCAGTGCTGCTTCTCAATTCAGACTAGACTAGAACATGTACACAGGTACAGATAAGAGATGGGAGCTCATGACACACAGATTCCAGGACCAGGAGTGGGAATAGTGATACCAGAAGGGTAGGGGGGAGAGGAAGGGAGAAAGGGGGAACCGATCACAATGATCAACACATAACCATACACCCCTCTCCAGGGGGAAGAACAACATGACAGCGGTCAGTGTGAGATATTAAAAGAATAACAATATACAATCTATCAAGGAGTGATGAGGGAGAGGAGGGGAGATGGGGGTGGGGGGGTGGGGGGTGTTGTTAGAGGAGCTGATCCCAAGGGCTCAATAGAAAGTAAATATCTCGAAAAGAATGAAGGCAACATATGTACAAATTTGCCTGATGCAAGTGATGTATGGATTGTGACAAGAGTTGTAAGAGCCCCCAATAAAAGGAGAAACAAATAAAAAGTTAGTCTCAGAAACCCACTGGGGCAGTTTTACCCTGTCCTATGAGTCAGCATCACCTGGTATCAGTGAGTTTGGTTTTGGAATAGAAACTCTAGGAGCCCTGTTACTGCCAACTGTAAGGTCAGCAATACAACCCCACCACCCAGTCCCAGGGTGAAAGATGAGGCTATCTTCTTCCACAAAGATTTGCAAGTTCAGAAACACTAGGAAGTACTGATTCTTTTATAGGGTCACTATGAGGGGCCCTGCTGGGATCGTGGGTTATCTAGAAAGGTGAGACTTTCAATTGGGGTAAACACCTGAAAACCGTAGGAGCAGTTTGACCCTGTCAATGGCAGGCTTTGTTTTGAGAAGTCAATATGGACTCAATTCTAAAAATTAAAAAATTGCTGAACTTCTCCATTCAGCAACTAAGGATTCTGGCCTACTGAATACAGTTATTATAACATTTACCTGTCAGAATATAATTTTCCTTACCTACTAGATCGTCATATTTGTGACAGCCTGGTTTATCTTTCATTCATCTTTGTGCATCTATACAAATTTCCTAATGAGATAGTTAATGTTTATTGTGTCAACCTGGCTGATAAACACATGTGGGGTTAATTGAAGGGCAGAGGGATAAATGGCTCAGTAAGCCTCACCTTTCTAGTTCTCGGGTCTCTTGCTTTGTGATGGTTGGACCAGGGTGTAGTTGCCTTAGCCAGTTCCCTGCTTCAGCTAGCAAGGCTCACTTCCTGCAGAACAGCCCCGAGGAGAAGTTGCATGGACCTACCCTGATGCAGCCCTGGGTGCTGGAGCAGCCATGCGGAGACCCCTGCCAGCGCTCAGGTGCTTACACGTTCACTGACTCGGCTTTCCTCCTGCATTCGGTCTCATTGCGTGTGTTTTGTGAGGTGCAGGAGGACTTTGTGAATTGGTGTTGGACATTTGGGCTAATGTTGGACTTGTGGACTTGGACAGCACTGGGTGGTGATGTTTTCTTGATGTGCACTTAGCCTTTATAGAAAACTCTCTTGTATACATATGAGTTCTGTGGATTTGTTTCTCTAAAATAGCCAGACTAACATCTAACATAAACCACTCAATTCCTCTAGTACATTCTTTCATTAACAACTTTTCAACTATTAATTAGCCATTTCGGGTTTGGTTTTACAGGTGACGAGACATCCTGCTTTTGGCAGAACAGTCCCGATTTTTAACAATTTTGCACATGTCCCAAGCGTTTTTAAAAAGTCCTGATTTTTGGAAAGAATGCGCGACAAGCTAGGGTATACGGTTTTCAGCTTCTATGTGGCTATTTCTCCAGGAGTCTTATCAATGGTGTCCCGCTTTACCACTGTTGAAATCTGGTCACCTTAAAAAATGTAGGGTGAAGACTAAATATAGTGCGTCTTTGAGTAAGCATTGACTTGATGGTAGTGTTTGCTGTTTTGGTTTTTAAATGAAGGTTGAAATTGATAAGGATTTTGTCTTGCTTGGGTCTACAATCAATGCTCATGGAAGCAGCCATCAAGCGAACACTGTAAATTGAGGAAATCTGCTGCACTTACCTCTTTAAAGTGTTGAAAATAAGATTGTTACTCTGAGGACTAAGGTGCACCTGACCCAAGCCTTGGTGTTTTCAATTGCCTCATCTGCCTGAGAATGTTGGGTATTGAATAAGGCAGACTGAAGAAGAATCAATGCATTTGCATTGTGGTGCTGGCAAAGAATATTGAAAGTCCCATGGATTGCCAAAAGTACAAACAAATCTGTCCTGGAGGAAATACAGTCAGATGCTCCTCAGGGGCAAAGATGGCAGGACTTCTATTCACGTACTTTGGACAGATTCTCAGGAAAGACCAGTCCTCATAGTAGAGGGACATTGTGCTTGGTAAAATATTGGGGCAGTGAGAAAGAGGAAGAACTTTGATGAGCTGGATTGGCACAGTGGCTGCATTGATGGGTTCAAACAGTTGTGCGTATGGCATAAGACTGGCAGTGTTGCATTCAGTTTTACATAGGATTGCTATGGGTTGGAGCCCACTAGTGGCCCATAACCACAGCAACAGAAGCAACAACAACAGTTCATTCTATGGCGCTCTGGTGGCATAGTAGGTTATGCATTGGGCTGCTAACCACAAGATCAGCAGTTTGAACCCACTGGATGTTCTGGGGAGAAAGATGGGGTTTTCTGCTCCTGTAAAGACTTACCTTTTATTTATTTAAGAAATAATTTTATTGGGGCTCTTTCAGTTCTTATAACAATTCATACATCAATTGTATCAAGCACATTTGTACATAGGTGGACATCATCATTTCCAAAACCTTTTCTTTCTACTTGAGCCCTTGGTATCAGCTCCTCTTTTTACCCCCACCCTCTCACCCTTGTGAACCCTATATAATTTATAAATCAGTTTTATTTTCCTATCTTATATCCTGTGCTGTCTCCCTTCACCCATGTTTCACTTGGGTGGTCTATGTTGATCATTTCGATCAGTTCCCCCATCTCACTCTTTTCACCCAACCTTCCCTCTACCCTCATGGTATTGCTACTCCCATTATTGTTCCTGAGGGTCTTATCTGTCCTGGATTCTGTGTGTCAAGAGCTCTTATCTGTACTAGTATAGTGGGAGGGGTTGGGGAGGAAGCATTAAAGAACTAGAGGAATGTTGTGGGTTTCATCATTGCAATACTGCACCCTGGTTGTCTCATCCCTTCCTTGTGACCCTTCTGTGAGGGGATGTCAATTGTCTACAGACATTTTGGGTCTCCATTCTGACCCCCTCATTTGCATCAAAATGGTTGTTTGCTTTGGGTCTTCTGATACCTGATACCTGATCCCATTAACACCTCTTGATCACACAGGTTGATGTGCTTCTTCCATTTGGGCTTTGTTGTTTCCCTGCTAATTGGCCGCTTGTTTAACTTCAAGCCTATAAGACCCCAGAGGCTAAATCTCATAATAGACAGGCACCATCAGCTTTCTTTACATTAGCTTATGCATCCATTTTGCTTTCAGCAATGGTGTCCAGAAGGTGAGCATCACAGAATGCCACGATATTAAAACAAAGTGTCCTTGTGTTTAGGGAGGACTTGAGTAGTGGCCCAATGTCTGTCTGCTACCTTAATACTTAACATATAAATATATGTACTTAGACCTATATCCTTATCGTTATATATTAATATATTTACATATGTACATGCTGATGTTTATACTTCTATAGATGTCTTTTGGCTCCTAGTTCTTTCCTCTGTTTTCTTTTACTTAACTCCTGTCCCACTATCATGTTCGACCCTCATTCCTCTTGGCTTCACTGCACTTTATCGAACCCCACCAGGCATTCTATGGCCTCCTCACCATCAATTTTAGATTTCTTGTTCCCTTGTCTCTAGTCTCTGGATTTATTGGCTCCCCCTTCCTTTCCCCTACCTTCTCCTCCCCCATGTCCCCCATGTCCCCCTGAAACTGTCAGTCCCGTTGTTTCTCCTCTCTGCTTTGTTTATCCTGGCTATCTTATCTAAATAGACATTAGGAAAAATAAACAAACAAAAAAAGAAAAATAGCTAATGAATAGTTTCAGGTCTGTCTGCTGACCCTTCTGAATGTTTTCTGGTTAGGTCTGATGTGATGCCAAGCCCTGCCCTCAAGTCCAAAGTCATTTTTCATATTTCTTTGGGAACTTTGTTGCTTTGCTCCCCTTGCTGTTCTGTTGCCCTCCCTTTGTGTTACAACTTGGTGTGGGGGGTGGGGGTCAGACCCGGCACAATTCCTGCACTATATCTCCAGTGCTGCTCTCCGTAGCAATGGGGGTCAGTAAGGGGACATTTCATCTCGTGGTGAAGCTGACCCTATAGTCCTTTCTGTGCATTGACTGCTCTGAGTAGCAATGTTGTCCTCCAAGCTTGCTGGGCCAGGATGATGCTCTCTCTCTCTGTTTCACTCTTATTTTGCTCCCGTGTGGTCTGGGAAGACCTGCCCTTCTCCCACAGCTGTATCTCGAGTGCCATCCTCTGTAGTGCATTCTTTTGGGTGTGTGTGTGTGTGTGTGTGTGATATAGCTGGGAGAAGGGCCAGCCTCGAAGACCTCTCTGATAGTTCACTGCTTCATGCCGGTATGTTGTCCTCAAGGCTTGACATACCAGGCTGAGTTGTGGTCCCTCTCGCCCTTTTCTGTGGAGACATAAACAACACCCTCCTCATGGATTAGCACCCTGTTCCCCCAATGCCTATGTCTTTCCCTCCTTTTTTTCTCCTCTCCCGCCCTGTTTCCCCTTCTTTATGTCCAGTTCTATTCTGTCCTATAGAATATACACATAACACTGTCTGTGTGTTAAAAGGTCATTCTAGCTCTAAAGTTTTAGGCAATGAAAATGATTATTTTGCCAAAAGGCCGATCACAATTTCAGCTCAGCCATAATAAATGCTTTATGTTGTATTGTATTTGCCTGCTTTTTGCTTCATCCCATAACATGACCTCATCCTTGACTTCAACTTTGAAGCAGTAAAGGTCACTCACTAGAAGCAACGTGTATTAGGTTTTACCCCATAGAAGGCTCATATGTAATTACTTTGACATATACAAATGATTCTTTCATTTTATGGTGGATCAAGCAACTAGCTGTTGTTGTTAGGTGCCACGGCATCAGTTCCAAGCTACAGTGACCCTCTGCCCATCAGAACTAAACATGGCATGGTCCTGTGCCACCCTTAGAGCTGTTCCGATGCCCCTGGTCACAGCCATGGTGTCAATCCACTTCCTTCGAGGGCTTCCTCTTTTTCATGGTCCCTCCACTTTACCAAATGGGATGTCCCTCTCCAGGAACTGGTCTCTTCTGACCATATGTCCAAAGTATGTCAGATGAAGCCTTGCCAATCTTGTCTCTAAGAAGTACTTCTTTCAAGATAGATTCTTTTGTCTTTTTAGCAGGATGTGGTACTTTTGACGTTCTTCTCCATCACCACAATTCAAATGCATCAATTCTTTTTATTTCTTTCTTATTCACACCCAAATATTTGTCCAAAGTATGCTCCCACTGCCATCGAGTCAATGCTGATTTATAGCGACCCCCAATCTGTAAGCGTTTACAGGAGTAGAAAGCCCAGTCTTTCCCTGGAGGAGCTGTTGGTGGTTTCGAACTGCCAACCATGTGCATCACAGCCCAATGCATAACCACAACACCACCAGGGCTCCATGCATATGTGGCAATGAAAATACTATGTCTTGGGTCAGGTGCACAGTAGTCCTCAAAGTAACATTTTTGCTTTTCAATACTCTAAAGCGGTCTTGTGTGGCAGATTTACCAATGCAATTTGTCTTTTCGTCTCTTGACTACTGCTTCCATGAGCATTGATTGTGGATCCAAGCAAGACAACATCCTTGACAACTTCGACCTTTCTACCACATATCAAGAAAATACCTATTGGTCCAGATATGAGGATTTTCATCTTCTTTGCATTGAGTCTTATCCATACTGAATTCTCCACAAAAACAAATAAAACCCTCTCAAACTCACTGCCATGAGTGGACGCAGACTCGTAAAGGACAGGGAGACAGGGTAGAACTGGCTCTCAGGGTTTCCCAGGCTGCAAATATTTATTGGAACAGAAAGTCTCATTTTTCTCTTGCAGAATGGCTGATGGGATTGAACTGCCAACCTGAAAGTTAGCAGCCCACCAAGTAACCTGCAATTCCCAAAGGGCTACAGGTAAACAAACAGCAGTTGTCAAAGTTGATCATGTGATTCCAGTGCTTCTGATGTGCCTCTGGGTGGGTGTGAACTGTTTCATTAGTGCCACCCAGGAGCTCCTCACAGTCACAGGAAGATGAAATTACAAAACACACACACACACACACACACACACACAAATTTTAAGCAAAAAATACGTGGTGATGAAAAAGATAAATACAACTGAAAGACTAAGCCAGTAGTAAACGGAGACTAGAAGACCTGCTTGGAGAGCACAGGGCTACATTTCTATTGCCCTTCTCCAGAGTGTCCAGCTAAATGCCAGCTACTACAGTGCCACAGTTCCTATGGGTTCACTGCCATTCAAATGACACTCACTTGTGATGCAGCGATGGCACATTTCTTCTCGTCTCCCTATAAGCCTCTGGACCTTGATGTTACTAGAATTAGTCTCTATAAATTGCATAGAGATTGGGGAAGTGAAGCAATCACTAAAACCAACGAGCAAGCTGTGAGTCTCCATCATCACAGCGATTACGAGCTAATACATTCTCTACTCCCCCGTATTTCCACCAGACAGGCAGCTCTGGGGAAGATTACTAGTTCACCTCAGCAAATGAGGAAACTGAGGCTCAGAAAAGAGAGCTAAAAGACTTGATAACACTGAATTCAACCCGAGAATTGTTTGTTCTAGAATCTGAGCACCTTCCGCTATGGCACACTACCTCTTTAGTCCCAGAAAAGCAAAGTGATATTTGAATTGGAAAAGTTCAGTTGGGTAAATCATATACAAGTTAGCTACCCACCTAGAAGCACATGAAAGACTTCCCAAATTAGCCTTGGCTCTGGCGTATCAGTGTAGCTATTCCGATCTGTGTATTCCCTAATGAATCAAACATTTGCAACAGCCTCGGGCCTCCAAGTCGGAAATATACCTTCTGTAGTGTTAAACATCTATTGGCTTTGGACTAAGGCTCTGGAGACAAGCACAACATAAGCCATTTTATTTTGTCCTAAAAAAATCGGGGCATTTAGAGGTCCCTTGGGAACAGTGCCATCTGACAGGAATGAAACCAGTGAGCTCTTTCTGATCTGGGACACTAAAGTTAATTAGCTAATGAACAGAATCTACTTTTAAAAATTTGTTATTTCATTGAAACAATATAGATTGAGAGTCCTCTGTTTCAGGCACTATTCTGAGTCTGAGGATATATAACAGTGAACATAGACAATATCTGATATCATTAAATAGATATTTTATGTGAGGGAAATAGATTTCTTTTTAAAAATGAGTACAATTATTTGGCATTATATTATCTATCATAAATAAAAAATTCCAAATAAATGAGATAGAAGGGAAGACTGTATTAAATAGGGTGATCACAGAAGGCATCTCTTGGACATTCAAGCCTGAATGGTGAGGAGAAAAAGCTCCAGATACATGGCCAAATGATTTTTCAGACAAAGGGAATCACAAGTGTAAAGGCTGGAGCCACTTTACCACGGTACCAGAACAGGAAGAGGACAGCGAGTGAATGAGAGGAGAAGGTAGAGAAGCCGGAGCCCGATTATGCCCAAACTCAGGTCATCTTAAAGATTTAGATTCTACTCTAAGTGCAATTGTGGACATGGTAAACACAACAACAACTTGAAACATTTGTGTGATCTGAGTCCACATAGATGCTACATGGCTACCACGGGAAGGCTGTCTGTCTCTGTTTACTTACATATCGATGGTTAAATCCTCACTCTAGCCTCTGTCACTTTGGTGGACGGATTATAGTGCCCGGTCCTAAGACTTGGACAATGCTTGGTTTTCTTTATCAATCACATCAAATGAAAGTCCATCTCTTAGGGCTGAAGCCACATTAGTCATGGGTTTAGAGATCTTTATTTAAAGCCAGAAAGTCTATTTATTAACTTCCACTAATAAATGACTATGAAAAATTCTCTGAGTAAAAAAATAAAATCAAGTTGATTTGCTACAACCCCTACCCTGTATCTCCACTTCACTAATGAAACGAATCAGGGAAGTTCATTGGTTCAAGTTTGGTCGTCTCTGAAAAGTTCTCAGATGAGGCCTCCCTATAATACACTTCCATGCACATTTCCACAATTAGCATCCCTACATTCTAAAGGAAGTAGTATTTCTTTAGATCTCATATAATGAATCAGATGATAGTGACTTATGCTGACCTAGAAGTCAGTCTGCCTTCTTTCAATGATTCTGCATCATATATTTTAATTTTACTGGTTTCATTTTAATTTTTCAGCGTAGCTTTAATTTCTTTTGTGCCTAGATGCGTAGGGTTTCACTTCATCACACACACACGTAGTAAATACAACAAAGGGAATGTAGAAGTAAGACAACTAATCTATTAAATGAGTGTTGATATTCTTGACACAGAAAATAGGCGTACTTCCCATGGGAAAATTAGGGCAACTTGGTAGGTGTTGACGCACTCCCTTTCATTCTATCATTTTCCATGTCCTGCTTCAACTATTGTGTTATGTTGATTATAGCCAAAAAATTTGGCTCTGGTGCATCCTAGATCCACAAATAATATCATATCATATCATATCATATCAATCATATCATCATATCAGCTCCAGGAAGTCATTCCTGATATACAATCTTCAAATGTCCTCACTCTGATCTTTTACCATCAGCACTTCTTAGAGGCTTATTACCTTCATCACATTCTAAATTTATTCTGATCTCAAACCTTATGAGATGGACACATAGAATTTCTGAACTCAGAACCATCTTTTGAATTGTGTAGCCTACTACTCATATTGACAATGCAAAACTGAAACCCTGAAAGGTAAATTAGCTCAATCAATTTTGAGAACCAGTTCATCGTGTAGAATGAGTTAAATTCTAGGTCTCTGAATACTGAATTGAATATCCTTTCCATAATATCTTATCAATCTTACTGGTTCTCTCAGAGCTTGAATTAGACATAATCATTTTATTGAACTGGGTTTATGGCTGATAATAACTTAACATATCATTTCCCGTAAGTAACACATTTGGTTAATGGGAAGACTAACTTAGAAACATGGTGGATTAAGGGACAACAGTTTGAGAAAGGACACCAGGTATGTCAAGTAGACTCTTCAACATAAAAGGCTCTGGTCTACAAGCCACACTGGTGAGGCAATCTAAAGGAGACCGCATAAATCAGAATTGATTGAGTCAGTGTTGGACACAATCCAAGTACGATTAGGGACTAATGATAGCTTTATTTATGTATTTTTAATAGGCAATTCAAATTCTCTTTTTGTTTTTAGAAATGTACAATAGGAAATGGAGCAGTACAAGCTAAAGCTGGGAGTAAGTTATGAGAGAATCCCACAGAGACGACGCAAAACTGAAGTTATGGAGTAGAAACTATGATGAGGATGTAGCAAGGATTGACCATGTTAGGATCAGTGTTAGCTGTTGTTCAGTCAGCTTCCCTTCAGTGGGACCTTATGTATGGCAGGAGGTCTGGGCCATTGCTGTGTTGAGTCTATTATTGTGACTATGCTGCCCATCTAGCGTATAAGAAGTGCCCCTCATTTCCTTCCTCTTAGCGATCATATACAAGGGTTAAAAAGTATTGCCATAAAATAATGGAGGTCTTCATTAAACAAAAACATCAAGACACGAAGCTGTTGTTTCTCAATGTACCTCCCCCCTGCGTAAATAGACTTTTGAAGGCAGTGTCTCCGTTTTCTCCACCTTTCCCAAAGCAGCCTGCCCTCAGTTGATTCACATCACATCGAACAGTTCTGGCATCACTGAGAGGCGCAACTTTGCTTCCAATGTTTTTTGAGTTTGGAAAATGAAACAAGTTTGAAGGGACAAGATCAAGGTTGTGAGCTGGATGAGATAAGTTTTTCAGTGAAATTCTTGTACATAAAGCCCTGGTATTATTATTATAAAAAAAATCCTCACGGCAACTTTTTGGACCTGTTTTCTCGCCAATGAAGTTTTAAATTAAAAAAAAAAATCTTAATAAGTTCCTGTGACCATTTTGTGACACCTGAGAAAATCTATCAAGATTTACCCTTTGAAGTCCTCCAGAACAGACATCATACTGTCCTGAACTGGTCCGTCCACCTTGAATTTAACTGGCCACTCAGATGTACTTGGAAGCCTCCACTTCAATTGGACCAATTTTTGAAATCACTCTAATGAGACTAAGACAAATGTATTACCAAGAGAATTTGTTTTCAGCTAATCACAGAGCCATGTTGAAATATATGCTGTTTTCAATAAACACGTGTACATAAGAACGGGAACCCTGGTAGGAATAATACTTGTTGGCTTACTATTGCATATATTTATGTATGAAATAATGAAAATCTTGGTAATAATATATAAAGAAATACACAGAATCTTAATCATTGATCATTGATCACTTAAAGGAAGAGTAGATGAGTCACAAGTAAACACTTGCTTTGAGGTCCCTGGAGAGGATTGAAGATGAAGTCAATTAGAAAACTTTCTTTCTGAATACTAACAATTGGATGGTATAGCTGATGCCTATACTTGGATTCTCATGATATTATTGTTTCCTTATTCTCAAGTTAATAATTTTAATATGGCATCGATCCTATAAATAACTCCGGAAATTTTCCATTCCTTTGGACACAACCTAATAACAGCATTTTGTGCAGTGCTGTACACAATTTTCTCTCGCAGCAAATGACCATTTTATTTATGGTAATGGATTAGCATTTTACATAACTCCAGTGCTGTTGAACATGACCTATGCTTACCTTCGTCCATGTTAAATGATGATATTTTAAAGGATTTTATTTTGTCTTGTGATATCTATACAAAGATCTCAGGTTATCAAGAAGATGTATTTAAATAAACATTTATCTCCAAGGAAGAGGAAACATTACAAGAGAGTAGAACATTACTTGGAATAATCAACATTTTGTTGTTTGCTTTTACTTTTTTTTTCCTGTTAACATATCACACAGAATCACAAATTCAGTAGAAGCAAATTTCATTTTAGCAAATAATCACATCCACTATATTCTTTAACTCAGTGACATAGCAGACTCATGGCCATCTAGAAAATGTTTTAAAATCCACCCATGGAGATTTTATTTTATTTTTAAAAATATGTATCTTCTTCTCTAGAGATGAGATTATCCTATGAATTTACACTTCTTGGGAAATTTGAATTGCTACTAAGTACATTTTTCTGAGAGACCCTTCTCACCACCTGTCCGCACATCCTACAACACATTTGTTCTCAGGTGTGCACAGCCATGGGTACTAAAAGGGAGGCATGTAGTCAGAGGGGGAAAAAGTAGAAGTAGCTATCTAAAATTATAGTTATTTTAACTGCATGCTGATAAACTTTGTAGATTATTCTGATTTTTAAAAAATGTATAAACTTTTATTTGTGCCCCAAGGAAATTATCGCAATCCAAGTATCTTTAATTGTTTCTAAATAAAAATTCAGAGTGACATAAATACTGAGTGGTTGCTGGGCAGTGCTTCCTCGCAAGTTAAATCCGATTAGCCCTGGAGGCTGCCGTTCACAGGGCCTAGATAACAGGAGCAATGAAAGTGGTGATCCCAGCTATTCTGGAGTGGATATTGTCATATAGCACGGCAACTGGCTCTGACTAAGACCCTATTTGCAAGCTCACTTTCTCTGTCCTCAGGAACTTGCTGCTAGCAAGAGAGGAGAAGGGCCCATGAGAACTGAGGGTCTGGGAGAGGTGGGAGGGCTGCAGTCATAGATCGCGCTCCTTATCTCTTCGTGGGTGCATTCTCTCGTGTCTTTAAGAACAAATAATAAGAAACAGCACCTCCTCTCTTGGCCAAAAGAAATATAAAAAAAACTCCAAATGTCCATCTTTTTTCTCTAGTGTTCCAGATAGTTGGGGTACTAGAAAGAGAAGCAATGGTTTGGTATTATTTTTTGACACCGTTTTAAAACCAGGACTTGCCAATTATTGGAAGCTAAAGCAAAGAGAGTGAAGTCAGAAAGAGAAGGCAAATGGAGAAAGCTCGAATCCTTTAGGAACCAAATGAAATCTATGCTCTGTGCTATTAAATGTAGTATAAAAAGGCCAAAGTCATGGGCATTAGCCCCACAGGGGCCAGTTAGCTGGACTCAAAGCCAAGGCCACAGAATATATATCTAACTTTGCTGCTGGCAGTTAATTATATCAATGACCATCAGGGGGAATAGAAAAATGTCTCTTCAGTGCCTGTTTTAACATTGCCTAACATTTTCAGCTTGGCTGTTGTAATTGTCAAAAAAAAAAAGGTGGCAATTTAAGAGCTCTGCCCATTTTAAATGTAGACTTGCATCTCTGAGTGGCCATACAAATATGACATTTGTAAAGTATAACTTGTTATCTCTGTCATATGTGAAATTTTAGTATTTTACTTATTTAAAACATAGACTATATTTTGGCCTCCTAATTCGTACTGTTTTTTTCTAATTGTGCCATTCCCCATTTAAAAGAACTTATAAATATCCTGTTAAATAATAATGAGTGGTTAAAATGTCATAACAATTGTTTTTGCATCTCTTTTCTAAGTTATTATACAGCCAAATATTAGTCATTAACTTCCTTGGCTAATCCATCATTAGAATCATGAGGAGATACCGAAGACATATTTTATCTTCATTCCGAATATAATTTTCATTATTTTTTAGTGATAAAACATAAAATGATTTTCCAATATGATAGAAAAACTAGTTTCAGAAGAAAGTTTAATTATCATAAAATGATTATAAGAGAAATATATGCTATTCACAAGGAAATGTTTAGTATATTTCAAAAACACAGAATCAAAAGGAAAACCACGCTTTGCATACTGATAAGGTGATGGGTGGCAATACCAACTGTTGAACCAAATGAAATAAAGGTAAACATGCCACAATATTGCAATGTGTTAAAACATAGCTATCTGTCTCATCTGTAACTATTTTTGTACATATTTTAAAACAGTTGACTAATTACCACTTAAGAGAAGGCTGCCTTCACAATACACTGTTAAAGGTTGTGAGGAAAAGATCTCACCTTCCTCCCATCCCTCCTTCTTTAATGTCCAAACAAGCTCAGTTCTTAGGCCAGACATGCAGAGTGAAGCAGGGTATTCTGATATGCAGGAAGGAATCACCTGTGTATTGACAAAGCC
>NW_022103918.1:2858332-2859952 GCF_000313985.2 Echinops telfairi | reverse complement strand
GGAGCGGGGTCATAATAACTAATTAAGTGATATTTCATTATGAACCTTGTCTTTAGACATTGAAAAGAATGGCAAGTTTGGGCTGTCTTTATTTTAAACAATCGTTATAAGGGGTTAATCAGCATTTCCTGCAAAAGGAACAATGCTATTTAGCCAAATCGTTTTTTAAAGCAGACAACAAAACATAGCTTCAATAATTCATATTAATTCAAGTCCTATGGTTAATGAGGCAAATGGAGTGCTCTCGGAGGGGATAAAAGCACAGAGCAGCAGCATCAAGAATTTTCAAACCACTGCTGGCGAAGGATCCTGTAAGTCCAAAATACCCCCTAACCGCCCACTAGTCATGTTTTACACTTGGGTTAAACTTAGTATCGTCTAATTTTGCAGATGGTAAGCTAAAACAACGCCTATACAATTATAGCACAAACAAGTAACTGCTTACATTCTTCTTTGTTGTTATGGTGTTTAGCCTACACGCTGCCATCCAATTTGTCTGGAATTTTCATTATATTAAGTATGTTCTCATTTGATTAGGAACAGAAATTGTGGGCCTGTGACCAGTCCTACTGGCCCATAAATTAAACTATTGTCAAACTAAATATATATCACAAAGTTGAATACCAAATTATGGATGGGCCACCAAATAGAATGATGAATAATCAGCCAGAATTATTTACAAAGATGATTGATTCAACGGAAATCTATCCAATAAAGTGTAAATGCATGTTCATTTTACTCATGTTAATTAGGCAATGATGACGTAGTGGGCATTACTGATCTAGGCGTTAGAGATAGGATAAAGAATAAGACTTCCCCTCTGAGTTCTAAAATCCCACTTGGGCTGAGAGAAACCATCACCATCCACTTTGATTTAATGTGACAATATGAGTAGAGGCCACAAAGTATTGCTACTAAGATTCCAGGTCTTACATGCACAGTTTATTCCAAAAAAAAATTGTTCAAATGTCTCTGTGATGTGCGGATGGCTGAAAACAAGCTGCCTGGGCAATGCATTTGTCTTAATACCCTTAGAATGCCTTTCCACACAAAACAGTCTGATCAAGACAGTGGCTTATGAGGGGGTCTGCTGGGCCAGTAAACTCCGAGGCAAAGAGGTCAGCTCCTAATGTCAGGGTGACTATTGCGGAGGATTCTAAAAGGGGTGACCTTGGTAGATTTTCTCCAAGGACACAAGATATTCAATCATGGGGGCTTATTAGAAAGAAAGTTTTAAGAAAATTGAAAATTTCATTGGTGATAAAAAGGCAAGGCAAGTTGCATGGATAATTTTTTTTCCATAACAAGATATCTGCTGCTCATTCTTTGAGAGCCGTCCTACAAAAATTTCATTATGAAACTTTAGTCCATGCACCCTAGCAATGGGATCTTTCCCATCTCTCCTTCGTTTTGTTCCACAAACTCGAAAAACATTGGAAAAGAACACAATTGAGTACGTTGATGATGACAAAATTGCCATTTTGATGTGGCATAAATCAAAGAGTGAAGTGCTGAAATCCTGGTGGGGACTCAGCATGATAGTGGGACAGGAGGAGAATCAAGGGAAATAGAGGAAAGAGCTGGGAGGCAAAGGGCATTTATAGAGGTCTAGATAAAGAC
>NW_022103918.1:2854510-2856997 GCF_000313985.2 Echinops telfairi | reverse complement strand
CACATTTTGATATTTGTTTAATGAAGGTTTCTATGATTTTTGTAGCAATGTTTTTGACTTACCGTGTACAACTTGCTGTAGTCACACTACATTCTCTGTTCAGAGGAGCAGTAGCAGAAAGGCCACTGGTTCCGCTTCAGAAGGAGAAGGTTCTTTACAGCTGATGTGTTAGTCTGGGTACATTAGAGAAACAAATCCACAGAAACCCATATGCATAAGAGAAAGTTTTATAAAAAGGGTAAGTGCACATCAAGAAAACATCCCAACCCAGTGCTGCCCAAGCCCTCAAGTCCAACATTAGCCCGTATGTCCAACACCAGTCCACAAAGTCCTCCTCCATCTCACAAAACACATGCAATGATGCTGAGTGCAGGAGGAAAGCCCAATCAGTGAATTTGTAAGTATCTCAGTGCTGGCAGGGGTCTTCATATGGCTGCTCCAGCACCCAGGGCGGCATCAGGGTAGATCCATATGACCTCTCCTCAGCGATGTCTTGCAGGAAGTAAGCCCTCCCAGCTGAAGCAGGGAACTGGCTAAGGCAGCTGCACCCTGGTCTGACCATAACAAAGCAAGAGACCCGAAAACTCCAAAGACAAGGCTCACCGAGCCATTTATCCCTCCACCCTCTAACTAACCCGGCATGCGTTTATTGGCCAGGTTGGCACAATAATCTTTAACTATCTCAGCTGAGCTTTAATAAATGAATAGGAAAGAAGGTGAAATTCCATTCTTCATTAATTCATTCACTTATCAGCTAAGTACTTAGCATTTGTTATGTACCACTTAGCAGGGTTTAGAAATATAATAATACCAGGTATGGCACTTGCCCTCAGGTTGTTTATATTATAGTACAGACTGAAACTTCAAGCATGGAGTTGCCCCAAACGCGTGCGCGCGCACACACACACGAAAAAGGTTGCCGAAAGGCAAATAATTTTACATGGCTGGAGTGTAGCATGTATGGAGAAATAAGAAAGTCTTAGCCCTAACTTTTCTTTTCCTTTTCTACTTCCATGATTAATTCAGGTGCTGATTATTTAATATCTGAGCCACAGAAATTGTATTATAGCTGGTCTATCTTCAGTTACAATTCTCCCTTTCAGGATGAACACGTCAGCCAGGCATTCAAAGTCCATCATAAATTTGTTGCTACTCATTTGACCAATTCTTGCATCCCAACAAACTACCCTTTTTTGGACTTTATGTTTTTGCTTTACCAAAATGGTCCAATGATGTCTTCTTTCTCATGATTCCAAGTCTGCATACTCGGCTCCAAGTCTCTTAAATCCCCTTACCTCTCTCCATCTAAAGAATATCTCATTGTTGTTGACTCTCTCCTAAAGAGAGTATTCCTTGTTCTCCCTGCCTGCCTTGTTGCCTCCACTTTAGCTGCCTTGTTTTCTGGCTGTAATTTGTTGATCTCATCTCTACACACAAAATCTTATTTCACAGGCTAGTTTTTGTCAGCAAATACAATTTAGTGTTGTTGAGATGATTCTGCAGGGATCTCTTGTGTTCTGCATTTCATGCAAGCAGAAGCACTGACTGCCTTTGTTCCAGACTGCCTCCACCAAGATAGTAAGATAGTGAGCGAACAAAGTGGAGAGAGAACAAGAGCATCTTCTTGCAGAGTTTAGGGTACTCAAGCTTACAGACCAATATAAATATGATCCAGGTTCCCCAAACTCAGGGTTACTCTCCTGTAACATAACCCACTCTGTGTCTTGATGTCACCGGCCACTCTTCATGTTACCCTGTGGGAAATGAGGTCAGCAAATCAAGATAAATGCTGGCTATTGTTATTATTTATGAGTGATAACATTTTTTTAAATTGTTCATGTCTTCTGTCAGAAGCCACAAAATTAGCAGGCCACCTTGTTAACTTTCAAGTAGAGCAAAATGTCAGTCTCTTCACAGTTCTTGGCATTTTTTCCCAAACTATACCTGAAATAATTAGATCTAATTACTTACAATTGAGATCGTTTACTTTCAAATATCTTAATGTCTTCCTTCTCTGGAAATTTTTTTTCTCTTTACTTCAAACCCATAAAATCCTTTATTTAATAGTAGAATTAATTATTCCTCTTTGATAATGCCTTCAACTATAAATTATTACATGAGCATGAAGACTGAAGTAGAATTCTAGAATCATTTCCACAAAATAAACATACAATTAATGCACAGCAAAACTGTGTCATTCAAATCTTTCCAAATTACTTCTTATTTATAAAGGAAGTATATTTAACATTTTAGAAATGAAAATGTGGTGTAAGTAAATATATCTTTTGCTGATAATCTTATCATCATTAAAATATTTCCATCTATAGTAAAACATGTTAATGTTTGTTGATGACCTTTAAACAAATACTTCTCTCTATAATCATAAAAATAATCAGATAAAGAAAATGTAAACCAATACAACCAGTTCAATACATCTTACGAGTATGCTATCATCACTAAATTATTAGATTAATGATGCTTTAAAAA
>NW_022103918.1:2843217-2854410 GCF_000313985.2 Echinops telfairi | reverse complement strand
AATGATGCTTTAAAAAATTTATTAAATAATCATTTTATTAGGGGCTCATACAACTCATCACAATCTGTACATACGTCATTTGTGTCCAGCACATTAGTACATATGTTGACTTCATCATTCTCACAACACCCGCTTTCCACTTGAGCCCTTGGTGTCAGCTCATTTTTTCCCCCTCTCTCCCCGCTCCCCCCTACCTGCTCCCCCTGAACCTTGATAATTTATAAATTATTATTATTTTATCATCAAGGTCTATAAAAGTCATAGTCCATATAATGTGCAAACCTGTCAGAGAAGGAAAATGCAAATATCCCTCTAATAGAATAAAAGGCAGGTGGTAAGACTGTACCCTGTCAAAAGTGGGACATTTATGAATTGTGAATAAGCAAGACAGTCTTGTTGTGTTCTGGCATTCACAAGGTGCACTGTATCTGGCAATAATTGATCTGTGTTTCCAGATGGCAACTAATGGTAAGAATTAAATGACAACTGTATCCATGGTTTCCCCACCCAGATTGCTTCACTGTTTTATATTCTTATGTGGCTTGTGTGGTCATTCTGTATTTGTGACCCCTTGCTAACATAGAAAGATACCATTAAGTGTAAGTGTGGACGTATGCTATAATTTTGCATTAGAAAGGTAACCATGTTGGCAACGTGGAAATGAAGTGTAGTGAGGAAAAAATATAGCCAAATATTTGAGCATCATGGTTATATGGCACAAAATGAATATGCAGAGGGCCTGAATGGCAGGAGTACCAGATAAGAAAGACATGATTCCAGAGAAAATGTGTGCCTGGAATCTGAGGGTGTTGTGCCATATTGGGTCTCTTGTGTGGAAATGACAGACACCAGGAATAATGCAAAGGCTTTTACCTCTAGTCAGCCAGTGGACAGTAATGCCATCAGTGGAGAATGAAATTGGGAAGAACTTGATACAACTTACCCGAGAGTCCATGTGGAAGGTTAAGAACGACATGCTTTAGGAGACGTAAGAAGACTCAAGTAGAGTTGTTCAAAAACAGTTCTATCTGTGGCTCTGGAGCAGGTTCTCTATGGATGAACCTCAGGGAGTTCAGAGAACCTACAAGTTTGAATGTAGAACTTTCTCTGGTTGTTTCAAATGTCTCTCTTAATTTTCTCTTATTGAAAGAGCTGTTGCCTTTTTCAGTTGCAGAAAGGGATGTGTGATAATTCTGCAGGGTGGGGTGGAGTGTTGGCTTGAATTGTAGATTTGGGATTCCTGCAGAAAATTAACACGCCTGGAATGTGGATATGACAAGGAAAAATGATGGCTAAAGAAAAGTAGTGGAGAAAAAATAAACACGAAATTTTTGTTAGAAAAGGCAGAAACAGAAAATTTTCAGAAGAAATATCAAAGTGTGAGAGAAATCAACTAGTTTAAGGCCTGAAAATAAGCCATTAAATTTGGTAATTGGTAATCTAGTGCAGGTATAGATGCCAGGCTTCAATGGGATTAAAATAAAATAAATAGGATGATTAGAAAGGAGCAGTAGCATGAATAAGCTGTTTCTGGGGGGTTTTGGAGTGACTAGAATAAAAGATCAAATTTTAAATTGTGGTGATTATTGGTGGAGATGTGGGAAGCTTTTTTTAATTAAAAGACAGGCACTAACGGAAGAAGTTAATTAAAAACAATATAATAAGAGCCAAAATATCAATGTGTGAATAGAATTTAGATTCATTTACCCAGTAAGACTATTTCTAACATTTTTAATTCTCCCTACCCATGACCCACATCCTCTTCTCTACCCTGGACTGAACAACCGTAATGGGAGTTATTAGTGGGAGAGATTAGCTGACACCTCAGTAGCTCGTAGGAGAGTAGGGAGACACTTACTGGAGAAAGAACTTAGAAAAGCTTGAAGAAAGGGCAGAAAAGTTAAACTAGAAAACAAACAAAAATCTTTCATCTTGGAGAGTTGAAGAAGAGGGCATAAACAAGCTAGGAAGGTGAGAAAATGGTAGAAGATGAACAACAGTTGAAAGTACTAAAACGGTAAATGTGAACCAAATTTTCTTCTGGGATTTTTGAGGGCTTGATATAAAAGCCTGAAGTGTTGTTTTATTTACTTTGTTTACTGGATTTTGTTTCAATGAATATGGTACAATATTTAGAATGGACCACTTGGGCCTACGGTAATTATTTGGGTTACACAAAAACTGATAGAGTTACTTCAGAAGCACAGCTATGAATCAGAGCAGAGGCTTAACGTTTCCTTCTATCCATAGCCCTCAAATCCCAGTGTAGAATAGTAGCAGTGTTTAGGTTGACAGGATAGGTAAGTATGATGCCAATAATTGAAAGAAGATGGAAGTGGTTTAAGAAAATCTTTTTGATATTCATGATTCTCTTTCTGAAAGCCAGAAAGGAGGGTTGAAGGAAATGAAAGAAAAATGATCATCATATTTGCTTTCATTAGCTATTTATTGATTATCCAGTCTACCAAGAGCCTTGGTAACTTAGTGGTTATGCCGCAAGATCAGCAGTTCAAAACCATCAGCTGCTCGGATGGAGAAAGACTTTCTACTTCTATAAAGAATTACAGTTTCGTAAACTCACAAGAGCAGTTCCACCCTGCCCTACAGGGTCCCCATGATAGAATCCATGTGATGACAGTGACTTAGAATTTGGATCTAGTTTTCCAAACAGATTTAAGCAGAAAACTAGGGAAAATACCATCATTTGGCTAGCTATGATTTTTCCCCCCTCCTCCCTTTGAAACATGGCCATTTATACAACCCTCCAATGATTTCATTTTAGAAAACAATAAGGAGAGGAGGTGAGAGTGGAAGAATAGCTAAACCTCATCCCTCACCCACTCCCCTGCAGTCATATGTCACTTCTGCCACTTCCTTCTTCCTCGTTGGTTGGCATTACCCACTTCAACCTCATCCTGCCTCCTCCTCTCTCAGAGATTCATTTTGACTTGTCATTGTTATGTTTATTTTTAAAATACCATATTGTGCAATCTTGAGATTTTAGAGCTAGCACCTTGACTTGGAACTGACAAAAAAAAAAACCAAAACATTTTTCCCTGGCTAGCATATACAAAGTGCTTTAGAATCAGTATCTAGGATTGCAATAAGTAAGACAAACTTTTGATACACACACACACACACACACACACACACACACACACTTAAACTGCAGCCCGAACTTAAAGCTCTGGCTTCCTGTTCTCACTGCCACATAGTTCCTTCCTTATATTCTTTCCGGGTTCTGAACAGCCATTTATGATTGTTTGGAGAATACCTAGTATAATGTATGATAAATGCAGAGGAAGAAGACTAAAGGGTGCTGTTTCTATTTAAAGACTACAGTTCATTTTCTGACAATTTAGAAAAAACCATTATTTTCCTTCATGGCTTTTGGATACTCCCTTAAACGTTAGTGCAGTATTATTGAAGTGCCACTATAAACTGGTTTATTTTCCCCTTCATCATGGGACACTGTTTCTGGTTGCATATGGTTTTAAGGTCTCAAGTACTTATTTTTCATTGTATTTTAATTTATTCAAAGAGGATGATGATATTGTCTCAATGAGGAGTAGCTACTAAACTTTTTGGACTAAAGCTTTTCACCATAGAAAAATATCATTGAGGTAAATTTAAACCAGGAATATAGTCCCAACGCAATGTTGCCTATTCTCTAGAGACCTAAATAAGTAATTTCAAACTGGACTACAAACCCTTTGGGCATGCATAGTTTGGTCAATGTCAGTCTAAATACTGAAAGTTCTCAGTTCACGGATTAGTCTATAAAGACGAGTGGATCGCATTGTGCTTTGTCCTGGCATGACAGCTCTTTGCAATCTACCAGAGAAGTAAAGAAGCCATATTTACAAAATATTTGCTATCGTTTTCCTATGTTTCTAATTATTTTTGTATCTTGGAACCAGTGTGTCTCCCACAATCACATAAAATAAACGGCAAAACATGGTCTTTATTTGTTCAGATTTGAGTTGTAGACATTGCTTCTCAGTAATATTAAATAAGTTATTTAATTCACTTCTATTTAAATATTGATAAAGTTTATTAGTTGTACCCCATATTCTTCTACAACCTAGTGCAATTTAGATAATTAGTAGAATTTTTGATACATTTTAGAATAATTTAAATTAATATTTAATTCACAGTTCTGTTTGATATCATATAAAGTCATGATAGATATGAGTATTTTGGCTACCAGTTATTCTTTAATAGCATTCTTTCATGGAGATAAAATGTTTAAATATTAATTAATTTAGTACTATCAGAACCACATAGTTATTAGGCATTTCCAAATTTGGAAGACTTAACATCTCACAGTATCTGGGTAAGGAAAAGGAAAACTGAAACCCGTCTTCAGTCCTTATAGGACACAGATCAAATGAAATTTCCTAATAATCTGGAGATATTTTATAATTGAACACAGCCATCATTCTAGAAATAGCAAATACAAGGCTTCATTATTGGCTAGTGTTTTCCAAAGTACATCCACTTCTGTCTCTATACCAAATAGATTTTCATTACACAAGTAGCATATGGAAGTAAATGAACCAAAAAACAAACCCCCATGTTGCATTATTTTTCTACATTAAATGGTCGCATTATCTTTGACACACTGTGTGCATGGTTTTCTGTGCCGAGAATCCATTTAGAGAGTTAGAAAGTACACACTCTGTTCTAGCATATACTTTTTGAAGGAGTCTCTTTTCAAAGTTCCATACAGCACAGTCTATGAATTATGCGTCATCTAATTGTCATTCACTGCATTGGAAATGTACTCCTAACTGGCTGCCATTAAAGTAAACAAGGCAATTTATATGTCACAGTAAGTTTGGGATTAAAACACATAATGGTTTTCTGTGTATGTGTGATCTACTGCAAGTAGACATTTTCTTAAGGAAAAAAGAAGTAGGTGTCCCTTTTTTCATATAAACTTTGCTGTTTAATTATACATAGAAGGGATTAATAAATTAGTAGACTCATATCTGTTTGTTGAGCTCTTACTCAGTGTAAACACCATGCTGGACAAAAAGCGAAAATTCTGATGAATCACTCTTTCCCTAAGCAGAGTTTTTGAGAAATAAGGCTCTGTCCCTCATGCCGTTCAAACTTACCAGCCGCTCCTGAAGAGAATGACCAGGCGGTCTGCCCTCGTAAAAGATTTATACTCTCTCTATAGGGACACTTTGAGACCTAATCTCCTGGATTAGGTTTGGGATCCTGTCGCAGGGCTTTCGGGCCACTAAAAGTAAGAATCTTTTCCATTTCTAAATGAAACCTTGCAAAATAGCATTAAATTTAAAATGTAACTTAAATGTAAATATTTAAAACTAAATCCAAAACAAAAGGGTCCAAATGGGCTGAAATACTACATTATCAAACTGATGAAGTTGGCCAGAAAATAGGCAAAAGTAGCATTTCTGAGAGAAATGCAAGATAATTCAGAGATATAGAATCTCTACCTGAAAGATTCCTTAAGTTTTTAAACTTAGAAAGCTTCACCAAACGCAGAAAAAAGAAGCCAGAAGAGAATAATAATATACTTTAAAAATGACAAATAAGTACCAGGAAAAATAAATAACTAAAATGTAGTCTCCCGCCCCCCACCAAAAAAAACCCTAACTTTATTTTTTAAAACAAATCCTGGGATTGCAATACTGGTCACATGCTGAGAGAATTTCAAGTTAAGTTGTTTGAGAGGAGGACTTGTAAAAATACGCAGACTCTTAGGACCCTTGCCGTGGCAAGATCGTTTCTGGAGGTCTCTAACGAACAGTATTGGGTTTGGCTGGGTCTACAAAGCAGCCACATGAATTGAAAAAGTAAAATATCTATTGATGTAGAAATTAGGGGTTCCTTGTCTAATTCCAAATAACTGCATTGGTTATTTTCTCTATTATTATTATTACTTTTCCTTGCTACACAGCCGTGTCTTTTGTTCTATCGAAAATCATAGAGGTGGTTTTAGTTGGTGGCTTTCAAAATCAGAAAACCTTTGTATGTGAAAAGTTGAAAGTTGATTAAGACATAAACTTGTAATTATCATCTAAGGGTATATGAGGAGATGATTTATATTAATTGGAAGACCACCAGTTGATCAGTCTGTGGGAGGGGGTTAAGCACATTTCATTCACTGATTTATTCATTCCAATGTTCACTGTTTCAACAGTTATTTATTGTCCATATACTAAGGGTCACAAATACAGCCATACACACACTCCTTCTGAGGTTTAGCTTGCAGTGGAGGGTAATGCAATGGAGATCAGAATATCAGTACTGTCTATCTTCAGGTCACGCAGAACATGAAGGAAGAGGGAAAGGGTGAGCTGGAAAAATAGAAAAGGAGGCATTAATCTTTGGATAGTGAGATTTAGAATATCAGTTATTACAATTTTCCCCCCAATTACTATCACCTCCTAGCTAGTTCAGCAAAATGTTTCTTATTTTCCAGAAACAGTTAATTTCCCTTCACTTAATTTCTGACACATTATTTTGATGGCATCATTTTAATTTTTGCCTTTACTGTTAAAAGTTAAAACGGGGAGTATAGTTGGAAGACCGAAAGCAAGCAAGCCAGAATTGAAAATAAAGTCTGTGAGTACATGATTTTTAAAAGTCATTAATTTTTCAAGAGTATCACAAGTCAAAATTCATTTCTGAAATTACCACCCAGAACTCTAGCTTCCTGGCGACTCTAAGAATAACAGTGGCCATCCTGTTCCCCCGACCTTGAATGTTTATTGCAAAACCTGGTCTACACCTGACAACCTGACTTTTAAATCTAGAACTCTAGCCTAAACATGGGAGGGGGCTGGGGGTGAACGTTTCTCTGATATCCCTAAAAAGAACATAGTACTATTGTGCTTGTAGTTCAATCTGCCAACATCCCATGGCCAAGAGGAGATGGGTGTCAGATCTCTGCGCATAATCTTCAGAACATCCGGAACTGAGAAACAGAGCCCGAGTAAAAGAAAACAAGATAATGCTTTAGAAAGCTTACCTTTAACTTTATAAGACTGTGAATCAAATGGTCTAGAAGGGGGAATTTTAAAAGCCCTCATCAGTTTCGGGGTTGGGTCGAGACACTGGCGATTATGGCTGGGCTTTCTGGCTCTTGCTCTGCACAAAGACTTGTAAGGCTCCCCTTGAAATGGAAACCATGCCGGGAAGCCAGAGAAAGGTTTTTGTTTTTTCAAAATCAGATTGGTGTGTGAACAGAAGCCACACTGCCACCAACCCTAAGGAGAGCTATGGCGCTGAAGACCTCGGATGCTCCTGGAGCGCTTCCCACAGTTCTGGTCAATTGTTCCGGATCTGATACTTTCTGGGTTGTCAAAGAGGAGAAGAGACATTGCCTGAAAGACGAAATAGTCTCCAGAGCCAAGAGCTATGAAAAGAAATATTTGTTGTGTACGTTATTGAGTGACTAACTACTCAAGGTACTGATTTTCATGTGTTTATATACTGAGTTAAACATGTAAGCTTCACATGAGCATCATTTTATTAATCCAAATGCTGGTATTATATCTAACTCAATACCAATGCAAAACTACAAATGGGAGACATGATAGGTCCCAAACTGTAGGCACCTCTAAAGCCCCATAAAAGTAAGTGACTCTATTTCTTTTCATGAAGAATTTGCCCTCAGGGGCTCCCTATAAATACAAATTTTAAGAGGCTATAGACACAGACATTTTAATGACACTTAAAAGTACTTTTCTTGTAAAGATTATATCCTTAACCAATTAATTTTGTTCTTTCACTTTCTTTTAAAGTCAAACATTAGTTCCAGGTTGTACAGTTCCTCCTTTAGAACTCATACATAGAACACACTAGTTGAAATGGAGCTAGGCAGTTATGTGTGCAGATGATAGAAATTGTGGCTTGTTTCTTTTTCCTTGAGCTAACCTGACTAAATCTATCTACTTATTTTATTTGCTTCTATACTTTTCTTACCTGTCATTTAATCAGAGAAAGTGTCTCTCCTTTTAAAGCATAACATAGCACTATCATTCTTCAAGGGCTACAGGCTAGTTCTCCCAAAGAATGAACTCATTAGTCTTACATGTTCGGCCATTCTACAGGGGTAATAATGTACTGTAATAAATCCTGCTGTGATGTAAAGGTTACATGCCAACTGGACTAGGACATGATTCTCAAGGTTTGGCAGATATTATGTAATCATCCTTTTTGTGATCTGCTGTGAACAGCCAATCAGTTGAAAGTGGGCGTTTTCTTGAGGGCGTGGCCTGCATCTAATGTATATGGATGTCCTGGCCATGCGTGCTCCCTCGCAGGCCTGCATCTGAGCTGTCATCCTCTGATCATCACTGTGGGGAACAGAGGCCAGCAGCCTGGCTTGCCAAGTTTGTTTTAGTCAATCCCTACAGCCTTCAGAATAAGGAAGACCCAAAAAGGATCAATACATTTGAATTGCAGTGCTGATGAATAATATTGACATTACCATGAGTCACCAAAAGGACAAACAAATCCTACTTGGAAGAAGTATAGCCGGAGTGCTCCTTAGAAGCAAGGATGGCAAGACTTGGAATCACGTACTTTGGAGATGTTGTCAGAAGAACACAGTCTCTGGACTAGGATATCAGGCTTGGCAAAGCAGAGGGCATGGGAAAAACAGGTAGGCTGGCAAGGAGATGGATGCACACAGTGGCTGCAACAATGGGCTCAAAAATAGAAACAATTGTTGGCGCAAGTCTGGGCAGTGTTCCATGATCTTGTGTCGAGAGTAGCCCTGGTTTGGAAGTGACACGATGGCACCTAACAACAGCAGCGGTCTGCATGACACCCGGCCCATAGATTCGGGACTTTGGGGTCTCCAGTATGGTATACGCCCCTTCCTGACATCTCTCTCCCTCTGTCCGTGTCATCTGAGAAGAGAAATATAAAATGAGATTTTACTTATGTTGTGTGTAGTATATATTTTGAGGATACCCACAATAAAATCGTTATATATGGACCAATAAGCCACATTATGCTAAAGAGAGAAAAGACAAAGAGAGAAATTGTTGAGAGCTTCACTTTACTTAACTCCACAATTAATGCTCCTAGAAGTAGCAGTCATGAAAGCAAAAGCCATATTGCTTTGAGAAACTCTGCTACACCCAAACTTCTTTAAAGTGTTAAAGAGCAAAGATGCTGCTTTCAAGACTAATGTTTGCCTAACCCAAACTGTGGTTTTCAATCACCTCACGCATTCAAAAGTAAAAATGGGCTCAAACATAACAATAGTGAGGCAGGCACAGCCCAGGCGGTTTTGAAATCTATGGTATGTGGGGTCACTATCCCTGGAGTCCTGGTGGCATAGTGGCTGCGAGTCACAAGGGCACAGTTGTTGGAAACCACCCGCAGCTGTGAAGGAGAGAGACAAGGCTTTCTACTCTCATAAAGAGCTCCGGGCTCTGAAACCCAGTGTTGGACCCTGTGCTGCAACGTCACTATGATCGGAATTGACTCAATTGCACTGACATTTTATTGTTGTGTGTCTGTTTTTTTTGAGCAGTGGGAAAATAATTGGATTTAAGTAAGGAAGTAGAGCAAAGTTTTCCCAAGACAGCATCTGTCCTACAACATAATTTTTAAAGCCCTATCTGTTAATTCAAAAGGTAATTCATTTTTTTTGATAGAAGGAAGGAAATGAGAATTCAAAAAATAGAAAGATGGTAATATACTAAAGTTGAGATATTCTATGATCTCTAAACTTCTCTTTTACCTTTGTAGCTTATATGATGCAAAAATGCTCCCATTTTGATCCCAGGCTTTCTCGATTTTAAACCAAGATTTTCTGTACTTCTCTTTCTTTCTCTGCTTGCTATCCTTTGACTGTTTGATTAACACTATATCATTTGCAGGATTGCAAAAGAAGAACTTACTTGTTCCTTCAGTGGTTTAGCTTCTATTTCTCTCTCTCTCCGGATCACAGTGGAGAGAGCCTGAAAGCGATGAGGTCTGATTTCCAAACCAGCGCTCTGGAGAAATTTACTCAAGTGGCAAGAATTTGATTCAGAATCTTCCAGATATCCTGCAAGAAATACAGACTACTCAGAGCTTGTCTTTTCCCTCTTGGCATCAGATGGACTCTTTGCTTTCTTCTCAAGCAAAGGCTCCTCTTGGGTAACAGTTGGTAGGTGATCCTTTTGTCATAATCCACACTTCCTTCTGCTAACAACATTGAACAGCATCAATAGTCACCAAAGTTTAGAAATTCCTGGGGTTTTACCAGTGTTTTATTACTAATAGAAATATATTAAGGGGTATGGAGGATTTCATCTTGTGAATTTTGGGGGGGTTTTATTTCCTTTTTCCTTCATTTCTCACCTCTAGCTACATTCCTCAGTCTAGTTTTTCCCTCTCATCAACACAATCATTCAAATATATTTAACACACATTATTTTGTTTTATGTGTTCTTAAAAATATGTACTGTTGTTTTGTATGCATTGTTTTAATTTACATAAATAATACCAGATTGTTGAATATTTTCCTTATTTTTTCATGCAGCGTTGTGTTTTTAAAGGGTTTCCCATGAGGCTGAGATTCATACATCTAGTCTATTATCTCTGAATGCGGCATGGTATGTCAATCTATACAAGCCACCACATAGTCTCTGTCCACTCCCTTACTGACTGACACCTATAAAAAATGGGTTACAGCAGCAGGTACATTAACATGGTTTGACAAATATGCTTCTAGATTTGCCAAGATTTTCTCTAGGATTTATCCAAATGGAATTGGAGACGTAGGTGAATATAACTTTGATTTGGCCAAGGATACCGGATTGTTCTCCAGAATGGCTGGACCAATCACATGCACCTGCAGTGGAGAGCATGCATGCACACATCACTGCAACGCTTGACTTTACCCAACTTTATCATCTTTTTAAAAAATTATTTTATTGGGGGCTTGAACAATTCTTATCACAGTCCATACATCCATCCATTTTGTCAAGCACATATGTACATTTGTTGCCCTCATAATTCTCAAAATATTTGCCTTCTACTTTAGCCTTTAATATCAGCTGCTCATTTTCCCCTCCTTCCCCACTCCTCCCTCCCTCATGAACCCTTCATAATTCATAAATTATTATAGTTTTGTCATAAGTTACACTGTCTGACATCTCCTTCCCCCTCTTCTCTGCTGTCCATCCCCCAGGGAGGAGGCTATACTTA
>NW_022103918.1:2817906-2841162 GCF_000313985.2 Echinops telfairi | reverse complement strand
TGCCATCCTCTCAAGTAGATTCTTCTGGGGGGAGGGTTTGTTGTCCACGTAGCTGGCATGGGGGCCAAGCCCTCAGGCCTCTCCCCTGGCTCCCCACCCAACTTTATAATCTTATATATAGTTTTGTATAAATGCATAAAGTGCTTACAAAAAGGGGGTGGAGCTAACTAGTTCTTACTGATGATGACACATGCTTCACATTATATTAGGTGTTTATATTTCAACACAAATAATATATTAATTCTCCATTTAAGGAATTTTCAATGTATTGGAAAAGAGGGCATAAAATGTTGTATACTGGAAAAGCCATTAACAGTACAATAAATACAGTGTGGTGGAAGCCAAATAACCAGGTAGCCAGCCTCAACTGAAGAATGGTCTTCCTCTGCTTGAGAATGTTGTCCCATTCACAAAGTGCTTAGTAGCCATCATACCCACAGAGCTACATCGAGCCTAAGCATCAAACTTCCAGATCTCCTTGTATTTTAAAAGTAGGAGTTTTCACTGTTGCATATTACAAGAAAATAGCTACAAAGAGAATAGTATGTACAAAAGCCAAGAGAGTAGAACATACGTATTCAGAGATCAGCATGTACACTAGGCTAGGAATGTAAATTAGTATAGTACCAGTTGCAGTTGTTGATTCTGACTTATGAAAACTTCATGTGTGTCAGTATAGAAGTGTACTCCATAGGATTTTAAGTTGTTGAAGTTTATGAAATAGATGATCAGAACTTTTCAATGGGGTTTCAGTGAACTCTAATTCCAAACCTTTGGGTTAGCAGCCATGTGCATAACTTTTGAATGATCCACATTCCTTCTTTATGTGTATGTTCCATCAAATCAAAATAATCTGGAGAGCTTATTTTGGTCATCTTCATTTTATACAGAGGAAACAAAGGTTCAGTAAAATACTGTCCAAAACCATACCACTAGTAGATTCTTGGTACATCCATAACTTCAAATATTTGTTTTATCTCAAAGTTTGACCATTGCCTTTTTGCTAACTAAAAGAGGGCAAATGAACATATAAACAGTAAGCAAGGATGTAAACATTTTCTGTAGAGCAGTTAAATTTAAGTTCAGTGAGTTAGAGCTAGTTGTTAAGAACAAAGAGTAATTTGACTTTCAGTTTGATGATAGTTTTCACTCTTACCCTAAATTCTGGATATGTTGTTATTGCGAGATGTTATTGAGTCAGTTCCAATCATAGCGACCCTAAGTACAACAGAATGGCACACTGCCCAGTCCTAAAAATTATTCTTATGTTCGAGCTAATTATTGCAGCCACTGTGTCAACCCATCTCTTCTGGGGCTTTCCTCTTTTCACTGCCTCTTTACCTTACCAAGTATCATGTCTTCCTCCTAAGGACTGGCCTCTCCTGATAACATGTCTGTGTTAGTCTGGGTAGATTACAGAAACAAATTCCCAACACTCATATGTGTATAAGAAAGGCTTTATATAAAGAGCCATTGAATATTGAGAAAACATCTCAGCCCAGTCCAGATCAAGTCCATAAGTCCAATTTTAGCCCATATGTCCAATACCAATCTATAAAGTCTTCAGACTCAGGAAACACATGCAATGATGCTGAATGCAAGATCACAGGCCAGTGGATGGGAAGTCTTGTGGATCCAGTGGCATTGTAAGTCTCAGCGCTGGCAGGGGTCTCCATGTGACTCCTCCAGCTCCCAGTGTATAGGCTCTATCAGCACAGCACCATGTGTCTTGTCAGTAAAGCGTCTGTCAGGGAGGGAGCCTGTCTCCTGACCCCAGTGAGATATTTATCACTTTAGCACTTCCAGATGAGGTCATCAAGCTGCCATCTGATTGACAGGCTAGACTCCACCCCATCATCTTAATCCTCAAATTGACACCAGTAGCTACGACAATGTCCAAAGCACATGAGATGAAATCTCACCATCCTTCCCTCCAAGGAGCACTCTCACTGTACTTCTTCCAAACTAGATTTGTTGGGGTTCTTTTTTTTTGCTCCTTTCAATATTCTTCACCAACACCATAGTTCAAATTCATTGACTTTTTTTCAGTCTTCCTTCTTCAATGTCGAATTTTCACATGTTTATCAGGTACACCTGATCCAAGTAACAGCCTTGCTTTTCAACACTTTAAAGAGACCTTGTGCAGCAGATTTACACAATGCAATGTATCATTTGATCTTGACTGCTGCTTTCATGAGCATTGATTGTGGATCCAAGCACGATGAAATATTTAAAATGGCAATCTTCTCTCCATTTCTCTTGATGTTACCTATTGGGCTATTTATGAGGAGTTTGGTCTTCTTTATGTTGAGTTGAAATCCATTCTGAAGGCTACAGTCATTGATCTTCATCAGCAAGTGCTTCAAGTCCTCCTCACTTTCAGCAAGCAAGTGGTGTCATCTGCATATCAAAAGTATTTAATAAGCCTTCCTCCAATCATGATGCTGCATTCTTCTTCATATAATGTAGCTTCTCTGATTATTTCCTCAGCACACAGATTAAGTGCAGTGAGGAGATACAACACTGATGCATACCTTTCTTGATTTAAAACCATGCTGCATTCCCTTATTCTGTTCCCACTACTGCCTGTTGATCCATGTAATGATTCCACATGTGCACACTTGATTCTTCTGGAATTATCATTTTATCAATGTTAAACACAGTTTATTAAGATCCACACAGTCCAAATATCTCTGCATAGTCAATGAAGCACAAACAAACATCTTTCTGGTATTCCCTGTTGTCTGACATCAGAAATGATGTCCCTTATTTCATGTCCTTTTCTGAATACAACCTGAACCTCTGGAAGTTCCCTGTCAATATACTCCTGCAAGCATTGTTGATGACTGAGGTAGTTAGTTTATTGTGCCAGCTGGCTGATAAACACATGTGGGATTAATTGAATGGTGGAGAGATAAATTGCTCGGTGAGCCTTGCCTTTTTTGTCTCTTGCTCCTTGATCATCGGACCAGCGTGCGGCTGCCTTGCTTGTTCTTTGCCTCAATTTGCAAGCTACACTACCTTTGGGACACCTAACCCATGGACTGTGTCACTGTAATTTGAGGTTCCTTCAAGACCTGCTTCGCCACACCATTGGAATTTACATCTCTTGAGCTGGGGAGTTTCAGACCCTGTCATCTGGCTGACTGTTGGTGACCTGCCTTGCTGGTTGTTGCCTGTGCCTGAATAGCCTGAATTGCTCTACAGAGGACTACCTGGCGGCCCTCAAGACTTGAAGGACTGCCAGTGTCTCACAACTGCCTCACAGGAGTGAGTTGCACTGAGCCATTTATACTGCTTTATAATTTAATTAACTGTTTATTTCTTATGTTATCTATCTTTCTGTATAAATATATAAAAAATTATTAGTATTGTGGTTTTGTTTCTTTAGAGAACTCCAACACAATGACCTTCAGCAAAATTTTGCTTGCATGTGATATCAATGATATCACTCTAAATGTATGCGTTTTGTTGGGCCAGATGGCCTTAGAGTGGGTACCAATATGGATGTCTTCCCTTCAGTTGTCCAAGCAGTGGTCTTCCAAATTTCCTGGCATCAATAAGTGAGTGTATCCAGTTCTTCAGCCACTTTTTGAAACATCTCAATTGGCATTCCATTAATTACTAGAACCTTGTTTTTGACGAATGCTTTCAGTGTAACTTGTACTTCTTCTTTCAGTACCACTGGTTCTTGATCATATACGACCTCTGGAAATGGTTCAATGTTGATAAGTTCTTTCTAATATAGTGGGTATATTATTTCCGTCTTTTTTGGATTGGATGCTTCTTGCATTCTTCAATCTTTTGCCCATAGAATCTTTCAATATCACAATTCTAGGCTTGTTTTTTGTTTTAGTTTCAGTTCTGGCTTTCTAACTCGAGATCTTGCACATTTCAATATAATATAGTATAATACTGAATATGCAATAAAATATAATATTTTACTTTATTTACTTTACTTCTGAAATGTCCTTTGAGATTTTCTGTTCAGCCCCTTGGCTTCATCATTTCCATGATTTTCCTCAGCAACTCTAATTAAGAGCAAGTTTCAGTCTCTTCTGACATCCACTTTGAGATGTTCTTTCTTTATTACCATTTTAATGACCTCTCACTGTCTTCATAAGTGATGTTTTTGATGACATTCCATAGCTCATAGGTCTTCTGTCATTAGTGCTTGGTGCATCAAATCAATCTTGAGATGTCGGAATTACTCAAGGTTGTATTTTTGCTCTGGTGGACTTGTTTTAATTTTCTTTAATTTCAATCTAAACTTTCCTAGAGTAATTGATGGTCTAGTCCACAATTGGTGACTGGTTTGATTTTACCTACTGATATCAAGCTTCTCCATTATCTCTTCCACCGCTGTAGTCAACTTGATTCCTGTGTATTGTATCTGGAGTAGTCCACAGGTATAGCTGCCTTTTTTGTTGACATAAGGTACTTGGCGATGAAGAAGTTGTTGCTTTTACAAAATTCTATCATGCCATCTCCATATTAATTTACATCATCAAGACCATACTGTTTTTTCCTTTTTGCTTCCAAGTTTTGCATTCCAATCACCAATAATTATCATGCACCTTGACTGTATGCTTGATCAATTTCCAATTGACAACATTGGCTGAATTTTTCAATTTCTTCATCACTAACTTTTGTAATTGGTGCATACATTGGAATAATAGTTAGAGTGATTGGATTTCCTTCTATACAGATAGACTTTATCCTATCACAGAAATCGGTATATTTTAAGAAAGATCTGGAAATAGATTTGCCATTCATCTCCATTGAGTCCTTCCTGGAATAGTAAATCGTATCATTTTCTCATTCAACATGGCCAATACCTGTCAATTTCAGCTCACTAATGCCTCGAATGTTGATTTTTATGTGCTTCATTTTTAATCACTTCCGGTTTTCCAAAATCATAGTTTGTGCTTACCAATTTCTGATTACTAATTGATGCTTCCAGGTGTTTCTTCTCATTGTGAGTACTGCCCCTTCAGGCAATGAGTTTTCTGAAGGCTTTACTCCTGCAGGTGTGTCTCCATTTGCATCATTTTGATCACCTCTACTTTGAGAAGGCAGCTCTTCCTCAGTCATGTTTGTAGGGCCTTCTGACCTATAGGGCTTATCTTCTGGCACTATGTTTGACATTGTTTTGTTGCTATTCATGAATTTTTCAGTATATCACAATGCTCAGTGCAACCCATAAAGTTTACAGTAGACCATTAGGAGACAACAAAGGATAAGATTGGAGTAATGCATCTATAAGTTAAGAAGCATCAAGTATTATCAGCAACACCAGAAGGTAGGAGTATGGACAAATTCTCTATAAAATTTCCAGAGAAATCATGGCCCTGTCAAGGCATTGATTTCAGACTTTTAGCCTCCAGAATTGTGAAAGAAGACATTTCTGTTGTCTTAAATCATCCAGTAGTTGGCCCTATACGATGCCATTTTTAGGTGACTAGCATACCTTTTAATTACAATTAAATATTAAGTATTTTGTCAAATGTATTACTTTAAAAATAATTTCAGAAGTTAACATACCTCTTTTTGTTAGCTCAGGGCTTACAATTAGTAAGGACTTGCTAGAAGTTATATTTAAACTTGTAAAACAGACAACGTATACAATGTGATATTATTTTTGTAATTAAGGAAATAACTTATCAGATTGTAGGTATTATGTTTCAAAGCACAAATCCTCTGAAAAGAAAGTGTCATGAGAATTGAGTATGTCACATGAGCAGCATACATTGTGGAGAAGCCTGTCACTAAAACATAGTACTATGGGACCCCAGTGCATGCTACTTGGTATATTCCATATTTGTAAGCAAAAGACAGGATTTGGTTTCTTTTTTATATATATTAGTGATAGAGTAATTTTTAGAAACATCTTTATTATTCATCAAAAAGCATACTGCTATTAAACCATTAACTCAAACAAGATCTCTGGCTATAATTTCATATTGAAAATACAGAATTCAACACTAAGCCAGATGGAAAGAGAAAGGTGCTCTCCTCTGTTAAGGTGCATTGGAAAGATCTGGATCAAAGTCACAGCAACCAAATCTTTAGATTGAGCGACCAAATCTTCCCTGTAGACAACTGTGAACTCTTTTTTCTAAATCAAGGTATTAGCACACATGCTAAACAGTTCCTCTGTTTTGAATGTGTTCAAGGTGACATAAAGTTGCATAAAAGACACCCCCCCCCACTCATATCCCCCACAGTTTTAAAAGTCTAATAAGAGAAAGTCTCAGAAGGACTACATCCCCAAATAGTCAGTGCTTCCACTTGGAGATGAGTTGATGCAAGTCTAACATACAACCAGAGACTCCAAGACTTTCTTGAGCATCCAAACATTCAAAATCAGCTACTGGCATGGTCAGATGAGAACAACTTTTAAATCTGTTATAAAATTTTCTTTAATTTTCATTGATTTGTCAAGAAGGTTCCTATTGAAGGTAACCCAATTCAAAATAACTTAACCTAGTGCTCCAAAACTTTAATACACTAGAAATATCTAAAAGACTTGTAAGAGACCATTGGATAGCACTGCCAGAGGTTATGATTAAGAACATCTAAGATAGGACCCGTCCTGGCTTGCTGATACAAATCAAGGATTGATCAGTGGTGCTTGTCTGTATTGTATATGGAACGATGTTTATATATTTTTAAATGGCTTACACAGTTGTAGAAATACGTACGTCTAGCTCAGTTCAAGTCAGGCTTCTGGTGAACAGGAAGCAATAGGAGTTGAAGGAACCAGACCAAAGTGAGGAAGCAGAGACAGCAGGAAGAACAGGCTAGTGGATGCAGAGGTCAGAGGTCAGCTAAATGAATCCTCTCTCTTTAGTCTGCTAACCGCTCCTGGATCAGAAGGAGTAACCAGATGCAAGATCCATCTTCTCCAGAAGGCAAAGGTCCAAAGAGGGTTCAAATCTCCTGATCTCTCCCTCTTATACAAAAGGCTTATGACATCAAGGAGGGGGTATCAGGCTGAGGCTTGAGCAACAGGTTCAACTCCACCCTTAGGCAGGAGTGTCCAGTTGACATAATCTCTAACCATCATATATCTACCTTCAAATTTATAATTTTGACAAATAGAATATGGTGGAACATATGAATATTAGGTCTGGTTTTTAGCAGCCTAGCAATATTCTCCTTCACTACTAAAGCTACGCTCCATGTAAAATGTAAAAATGGAAGGCTACCCTGAGATTGCTGTGCTGTGAGAAATACCAATTTATCCACATGACAGAGTGCTGAGGCTCTCAATGTGCACATGAACCTTTTCTTTTATTTTGAGACTTTTTTAGAGCTGCTAACTGTCAGCTGAATGTAGCCAAGTGAGTGATCCCAATTAATGCATCATTGAACAAATGAACTGTCGAGCTAAGTCAACAAAATCATGAAAAATAAATTGTTGTGAACTACAAATATCACGAGATAGTTTGATTCTCAGAATAGTAACTGAAACCAAAATTGGTACCTTGGATTGGAATGCTGCCATAGCAAAATTTAAAAAAAGAAAAGAAAAAACTATACAGCAATGAATTTAGACCAGGGGACAGGTAAAGTCCTTAGGGGCAGGGAGGTGACTCTTACTTATGGCTGAACATTCAGTGATAAAATTACTATTGGAGACTGGGCAAAAAGGGATCTATAATATGTATTGATGGAGTAATCAGCAGACTGCTGCCAGAAGTTACATATAAAATACAAGTAAAAATATACATATCAAGTTTACAAAACTGGCTAAGGATATTTCCAGGTAGAGTGCCTGTTGACTTATTTAACAGTGTGTCATAAGGTATTAAAAGAGAGAAATGCATTAAAGAAGTTAACTCGTTAGTATTTAAGTGGAATTTAGACTAAATATTTCCAACTCACAACATTTTAGATTGGAATATAACAATGGTTTTTCATTCCCAGATGGTCCAGACAGCAAAAGATTCTCAGGGCCACATAGAAAAAAAAAACAAATTTAGTGAACTATTTGTATTATGTGCCCTCCAGGTAAAGGTTAAGCAAGATAAAGCTACAGATCTTTTGTTAAGACCTCTGGAAGTTTTAGACCCTGTCAGTTAGACAAATTAAAAGAGATCCTAAGATACTAAAGACATTTCCCCACATCTTCCTTAATCCTAAATAATAGGACAGTCTATCGGAGGCTATTTCAAATTTGATGTCTGCTTAAGGAAGTTGCGATCAATTATTCTAGGACACTGTCTCAGTGACCTGTTGCTGCTGCGACATGAATACTTCAGTGAGTAGCTGTGCAAACAGAGAGGTCTTTCCTCACGGTGCTGGTTGCTGAAGCCCACATCCTTCTTGTCACAGCCCCAGGTGTCCTTGGTTCTTTGACTTGTAGCCAATCCTTAAATAATGCTTATTTCCTCCTACCATCTCTTAGGTGTTTCTGCTCTGGTCCTTTTACTATTCAGAAGTGATTAGGTTAATGCTAAACTGGCATCATTACCATAACCCAAAAAATCAGTTTCCAATAAGGATCACATCCACAGGTACAAGGGCCAAAAATCAACAGAACATTCCAGATCAAGCCAACCACTTAGGGGTCATGGCAGTTGACATCTTCTCGGTGTTCTGCAATGCTGCATCCTTTCGGAGGTGCCTGGTGGTCTTCTCCCTCAGGGGCAGCAGCAGAAACGGAAGGCCTCTTAAGAGGTGGTCATGGATCATCTTGTTATCAACAAGCCACTGAACTGGCTGGTAGGTCCCTTTAATGCTCAAATGACTGAGTCTCAGAAGGTCGAGCCCCAAGATCAGGGCAAGACAAGACCTGCTAGGAGGCCCAGTAAACTGAGTACAAAGCACAGTCAACTTTCCCCAGCCCCCACCCTGGCGGTCCTGTTATGTTGAGATTCATGCGCTAGGCTAATTTAACCTGGGGGAGCAGGTAGCTAGGGAAAGGATCTTGGATTATCGTCACTTCCACAGGAGAAAGGGCCTTCGAGTTTCTCGAATCAGCCGGTGTGTCTGCTGCGTACTTTGCTGGTAATAAAACTGGAGAGACTTGTCAGAATCTAGGTGGAATTCACCCAAAGCTCAAGTGCACTTTTCTCCCTCTGTGGCCCTCGTGTTGCCACTGTCTCTCTCTGCCTATATCGACGATGAATTGATGTCTGGTTTTGTCTGGACAAACCTCACCGCCAATGTGTTTCTCGGTGAAGGCTTGCACAACCTGGCCTGAGGTGTTTTGTTTTGCTTTTCCCAGAAAGGAATTCCACCTTTGAATGAGTAAAATTCACCCAAGAATAGAAAAAACTTAAAATAAAAAGTACATAAAACTAATCTCTTTATTTCTTAAATAGTTTTATTGAGATCGAATTCATTTGTCATACGCTGCTATATTACTGTTTATACAAGAAGAGTTGTATAAACATCACTACAATCAGTTCTAGAACACTGTCTTCCTTCTTGTATTATTTGCTCCCCGCTTCCCTCCGCCCCTGCCCCCTCACATACCCCCAATAAACAATTGCTCTGGTTTATGTTTGCCTAACCTGGACTTCATATACTGGAAAACATACCACAAAACCCCAAAAAACAGAAAATATATTTTAAGAAGAGAAATAAAAGAACAACAACAATAATAAAATAAACCAGAGGGGAAAAACCTCCATCAAGAAAAATAGCAGGAAATATTAAAAACTAGAACAAATTTAAAATGGGACAAAAAGGAGATCAAATGATCAGGTATTACACTGTAACCCAATTGTATCTGCCATAATGGAGTTTACAATACTCTGTCTGACGGGAAGGTTATTCATCCCTCGACTGTGGTCAGAGGTGACGCACCAGAGGCTTAATCCATGTAAGGGCCCTAAAAAAGAATTTTAGGCTCCCACTGTCACCCTCAGCCTTCTGCAGATTGAGTGTTCACAATTCAAGCTCTGATGCCATTCCTTCCTTTGGATTTGGGTTTTATTCTTTAACATCCCTAAACCAATCTCTTTAGTAGGGTCAGCCGTCACCAGCATAATTATTGAAATGCCCATTTTAATCGCTCTACATCTCCTAAATTCATGTCGACTACTTTAAGATATTCCAAGAAGGAAAGTGATAGTGGATTGAAGTTTTCTCATGGGTCCAATGCATCCTAGCTTCCACCATGGCCTTCTTTCATTTCCACAAATAACCAGCGAGTTTCTCAGGAGCTCTGGTGCCACCACATGTAGTCACACAGGTCATAGAAGCTGCAAAAGCCAACAGAATCTCTTCCCATTTATTGACCCTGATTATGTGGAAGCCATCAGCCATGTTGTGCTTCAACAAGGAGACCCAACATTTCTGCTTGTGACAATGGCCTGGTCCTAAAATTTTAGCATTGCTCCTGGCAAAGTGGCATAAGGTAATCCCTGAGAGTGAACTGAAATTAATTTTTTTTTCAGGCAACTCATGGTTCCTTCAATAGACCCAACCCAGTTATTTCAATCATCTCTTTCTTAAAATGAGTGGTTTCTCATGGAATTCCTCAATCCTCCCTACAAGGGTATATTGACAAGGCAGCTCCATGACCCAATGACGTCTAAAGACATCCATTCCCAGATTTGAAAGATGGTTTAGTCTCCAACCCTGGGATTTATTTTACATATAATTACTTCAAGTTTAAATGACCTTATTAGGAACTTCTTAAAAAAAACAAAACAAGAAAAACAACTTTAGGGAAAGTCTAATTACAGTAGTAGCATTTTTTAAGGGGATACAGTTTCTGTTATCAGCAGTCCAGAAAAACAAGGACTCAACAAAATGAAAATGAGTGTGTGTGAATGATCTTGGACTTGTAGTTCAGCAGTCCTACTAATTTCTCTCCATAGCATAAGGTAAATGTGTTCATATTCAGCAGCTTTTTAAATGACATGATTTAATGCGACTGAGAGATGTACAGATGGCACTACACTGCCTCTGCTGGGAGGAGAGGTCAGATGGCAATTGGCTCTAACACAAACCACACTAATGTATAGCTAGCTACAAGCTGCCACATCAGGGCCCATCTCTCTAAGAGCCTGTTAGGTGAAGTAATCGGCATGGTGATGTGCTCCCCAGCTGCAAGAGTACAGGGTGACTCCAGTGCTACCCTATGTGCTATCTGACACTCCCCAGTGGCTATTTTAGGAGCATGATTTTAATAAATTATCACCTATTTTACTTGTTTAAAAAGAAATCAAATCTTATAAACTTTAGGTGATGAAGTTTTCTTTAATCTATCATTTTTATATAATTAAATTTTTTAAAAATATAAGCATTGAAAGATGACATTAAAGTCACATTTGCATAACCAACACACACATTTTATTCACCACGATCCACATGAACAAATAAATAATGAGATTCAAAGGATAAAATCATCAAATTGCAGAGAAGAACTTCAATGTAAATAAAAGGCAGCAAAGATATTACCTTAATATTTTCAGAACAAATTTTGTTTTGTCAACTAATGTATGACATATAGAAACTAATTATTGGAACATCGTGGCTTTTATAATCTTAACACCCAGAAAAAGGCCACTGAGAGGCAAAAACTACTGATCAGTTATTTCCTGACAGAATCTACTAAATATACATGTTCTAAAACAGAAAAGATGCATTTATTAGAAATAGCGTGACTATAATTCTATCTGGAAGAAACCTTCACAACATCTTGAACTTGGTCAACGATAAGATTGAGGAAGCCAGTGCAGAAATCACATGTGACTTCCTCTGCCTCCACCGGGGAAGAGAATCCATCTCCTCCTCTCCCCAGGTCTATGGTCACAAGGCAGAGGTCAGACGTGCCTCCACCCTCTGATCTTTCTTTACCTGTTCTGAAGCCAAGTGTTCTTCCAAGGACACTCTGAGACTTGGCTACTGGGTTTCACAATCCATTGCAATGGCTGCATGGAACCCACTGACAATATTCAAGATGAAGGAGATTTGTTAGGGAAGTTAACAGGTTATCTAAATCCAGGGTTGGAAAACATTAAGGATATAGCCAATGGTCCATAGTCACATCTCTTCTCAGCCTCAGCCTCCACCATGTGGTTCCTTGACTTCTGCTTTATTGGGCCAGGATGCTTGCCCCCAATTCTTTCCACAGTTCCCCCAATTCTTTCCACAGTTTCCTAGTCTCAGCTCTGGTACTCTGCTCTGTCCCATGGTCTCCTGGCCTTGGCCACTGGTTTTACTATGACATGGTCTCTGCCACTTCATGCAAGGACTTCAAATATGCTCCAATGGTGCCTCTTTTACATTCTACGGTCACAGAATTATCACTTCCTTTTGCTGAGATGGCTCATTCTTATAGTCAGGGGAGCAGCAACTAACATTGACCGATCTCCATTTTTAGTATTTAATACACTCTATTTGCATGATCCCGTCCAATCATTTGGTAGGGGTGACACAGACATAGTTAGAAGACCGATATTAAGAAATTTCACTTCGCCACATATACCCTGGAACTAACCCAACCTATAGGTGTTTCTGAAAACATTACAAAAAGTTCTTACGCTTATTCCGTTTACAAGCAGTGTCTTTTCAATGTAACGGGACATAAGGGCAAGCGTGTTCCTCTGCTTTGCTTCCCTGCCCCCCCCCTGGGATGACAGCAATGAGGGCCGGGTAGAATGAGTGAGTTATCTGAGAGCTCAAGACAAACTCTCAGTAGGATCAGAAGCAGAATCCAGAGCGTGTCCCCTAGACCAGCTCTCTTTCCACTATGCCTTTCTATTTCTGTCATAAGCATCTGCTTATGGGATAAAATAAACAATCAATCACAGTGCTTAGAGTTACAAAATTCCTGCAGAGATCATTTATTTCCAACTCCTAGTCAATAAGCTGTGAAGTATTTTCAGCTTCATTTTGCACATAAGGAAATTGAGGAGCAGCGTAATATGCTAAATATTAAACATGTAGTTGGCTTAGAAGGGAAGACAGTAAGTCAGATCCCATTATCTTAGACAAGTTGTCTTTCTGCTGCGACATGACGACTTCCTAAATAATCACACTTCTAGCTGGGCCCGAACCCCCAACGTAATAGTACAATTAAAAGGTATTAAGAATTATATAGAGAGTGTCTGATGGATTAAGTCTCTGTACAGCACAAAAAAATAATTCTGAATGCTTAAATTTGAAAGTAAGGATTTAGGTTTAACTTTGTATCTCAAATCCAGAAGCAGTACATGGATCTCTCTCTCCCATTGTGCTCATTCTACCCATTTGAGTAATGAAAACTTTTGAAGTGCTTAATAAATCATGTCATCTTCATAATATTTCTTTTTCTAAGTCCAAGTAAACTTTTATGAGTGGAAATAAAGCTGTTGGTAGTACATTCTCACAGACAAAAACAGGTTATCTTCAGAAAGCATGGAGGCCACGTGGAGAGCCAGGGAAGGCAGGGATGGAAGTCAAAGAGGGAGAGGACTTGCATCTCTGGGGAGCGTGGAGTGATGCCTGGAGAAACTAGGGAAGAAGGGCAGCAGGACCGAAAGAGGGGGAGACAGGGGAGGCAGCTGGAGGTGGCACCAAATAACTTCATAATGCTTTAAGGTCTTCTTAAAAATAGCATTTGGTTCACTAAAGAATTGACTATCACCTGCTTTGAGATGGATGGAAATATTTTGGTATAGGCACCCATTGCTTAGACCCAGATACCAGACGGCATGATTGTTATTTCTTTAAATTTTTAACTGTCTTCTTTAAACATTGAATTCTTCCTATATAAACTGGGATAGTAATATCAGCTTTAGAAATTTGTGTAAAAATCAAATAATTCATGGAAAATTCTTAGCACAGAGACGGACTACAATAATTCCTGACTACTAGTAAGCATATTAGTCAGCATTTGCTGGGCTATTAAGGTAACAAACATTCTACAACTATTAGTGACTAGGAAAATAAAATATTTGTTTCTTGCTTACATGATATGCCAACAGTGGGCTAGTTCCAGCCCACTGTTTTTTCACACAGATGTCTTCAATCTGGCATCTAAGATGAGTGAGGAGCTCCTATGTGGAACTCATTATTCTCATGGTCAAAGGAAAATAATAATGGCCGAAACCAATGGCTCTCAAAGCTTTTGTTAGCTGTTACTGCTGTTAGGTGCCAGCAAGTCAGTTCAGCAAGTCATAGAGACTCAGTGTTGAACCGAATGAAACATCGCCTGGTCCTGCGCCATCTTCACCATGGCTCTTATGTTTGAGCCCGTTACTTCAGCCACTGAGCCAGTCCATCTTCTGAAGACCTTTCTCTTTTTCACTGCGTCTCCTTTGCCAAACATGATGTCCTTCTCCAGAGACTGGTCTCTCCTGACAACATGTCCAAAGTCTATGAGAAGGAAGTCTTGATATCTTTGCCTCTAAAGAGCATTCTGGTTGTACATCTGCCAAGATAGATTTGTTTGTTCTTTTGGTAGTCCATGGTACTTTCTATATTCTTCTCCAGGACCGTAATTCAAACATTGCTTCTTCTGCCGTGTTCCTTAGTCAATGTTTGTTTGTCTTGTTTTGCTTTTGCTTAGACTGGTCTGTTTCAGGATCTCACATGGTTAAGTCAGAAATTGCACACTTCCCCAAAGAAGGCCATGGAGTCACATGACGGTGTGATGGAGAGGTGTTATCACTCATGGAGAAAGCAACTTATTGGGAACAACAATCTATCCTATTGTAACTAGTGATCCTTTAACTCAATAATTGATGTAGGAGCATGTATACGGAGAACTTCCACAAAGTGTCAGAACCATTGGCTTTTCTGCTGTACTTCTTGCTAGTTAGTTGTGTGACAAGCCAGTCACTCTAAGTGTCAGTCTTCATCTATAACACAGCTGTCATAAATAAGAGTTAAACGATGCAAAATCATCGCCTTATAAAGTCCTGTAATGATTAGGGAAAAATAATGAGTCAGAAAGGTTTTGCCACTAAAGAATCTGTGCTAATGGAAATCCAAGCACGATTGATTCTTTAGGAGACAGGCTGGTGGCTGCACAGAACTGTACACAAGAAAAACTCCAGGTGTTATTTTAAAATCCAGGTATGATATTATGAGCTCTGGGTGCTTATCAATCATGAGGGCTCCTCTGGGAGTGTGGAGATATTATTAAAACCGTTTTCTATGTAGAGAATCTCAGAAATTAAGAGTCTCGCTGAACGTCAGCAAAAACAAACATGAACTTCAAATCTTAAAATAGAGATCATGAGCTATCTTCCTAAAGGGCAGAAAAAAAGAGCTGAAAGCTGTCACATATACTGCAATTGTCCAACAATACTTCTCAACTCTTCATTCATTATTAAATCAATAACTCAATTATTCATTTAACAATTACTTATTTACCTGTTTCATGATCAGCTGAGGACTGGGGAAACAATGACAAACAACAATAATGATAAACCCCATGTTATCAGTAGTATTGCCTGACTTAAAATGGTGTTGTCTTATGAAGACTGTTATATAAGTCAAATAGCTTATATAAGTCAATACAAGTCTCTAATATAAGTCAAATAGCTCATTCTAACTTTTTTAGTTTTCATTATTATTATCTTTTGTTGTCAGTATCTTTACGAACCTGATCTATATTTTCATTGGAGTTTGGAAACATTATGTGATATTTTAATATGTACATAATTATATTAAAACATCCAACTCATCAGTATTTACAACGAGTAAGAGTTGGGTGGCACTGGCATTTTGACAGTTATAGTGAAAACTCCACTTCTGGAAAGCTATGGATCATCTGGATTATACCTCGAAATAGAAATGCGGTTTCCAGGGAGAAACCTAGTGAGAGTCGTTTGGATGGTCCCGCTCTTTTTTTCCTGCATATATCTCACAACAACATCTCATTGCTTCCCAAACCTGCTGACATGTCGATTTTAGCCAATCAATAACCATTTAGGTGCATGTTCTCAAACTGAAGTTTCTGATTTTGTTTTGAAGACAAAATCTATACAGCAGTATTTTGAAAAGTAAATAACATCTTTGAGCATCCGGAGGGAACACCTGAGAACGATAATGTCAGCAAATCTCACATCACAACCTTGTATATAATACATATTGCTGACAGCAAGAGGTGGAAAAGTAAAATGACAAGGAAGAAAAGGAAGGCAAGGGGCAGGTGGAGGAGAAGGAGAAGAACATGAGTTAGAAGGAGATGGTAGTGAAAGTTATACGTGTGGTTCATTGTAACCCTCAAAAAACAAGCAAATAACAACAACAACAAACCCACTGCCATCCGGTTGATGCCAACACAAAGCAGCCCTATAGGGTGGGGTAGAACTGCCTCTCTGAGTTTCTGAGACTCTAACTCTTTACTGGGGGAGAAGGTCCTGTCTTTCTTCCCCACAGCAGCTGGGGGTTTCCATCTGCTTAACTTGAAGTTAGCAGCCTAACACGTAACCATGATGTCACCGGGGTTTCTAATATAATGTAAATTGGGGATGACCTGTATGCTATTTAGTGTGCAGTCAGAGAGATTCATATTAATGAGATAAGTCAATTAATGATGCATAATTAAAAATGATAAGAGAAAGATGTTTACTTGTATTTTATTGACTCTGCCAAGGTATTCCACTGTGTCGATCATAAACACTATGGATAGTGTTGAGAATATTGGGAATTTCAGAACATCATTGTGCTCCTGTGGATCAAGAAGCAGTAGTGTGAACAGAATAAGGAATATGGTATCATTTAAAATCAGCAAAGCTGTGTGTCAGGCTTGTATGCTCTCACCGTACTTATTGAATCTGTTTGCAGAATAAATCATCAGAGAAGCTGGATTATCTGAAGAATGATGCATCAGAATTGGAGGAAGGCTTATTAACAACCTCCATTATGCAGATGACACAACCTTGCTTGCTGAAAGTGAGGAGGACTTGAAGCACTTGCTGATGAAGATCAAGGGTTGTAGCCTTCAGTATGTAAAGAAGACCAGAGTCCTCTTGATTGGACCAATAGGTAATGTCATGATAAATGGAGAAAAAGTTGAAGTTGTCAAGGATTTTGTCTTGCTTGGATCCACAATCAGAACTGAAGGAAGCGGCAGTTAAGAAATCAAAGGGTGCATTGCACAAGACCTCTTTAAAATGTTGAAAATCAAGGGTGTTACTTTGCAGACTAAGGTGCACTTGACCAAGCCATGGTATCTTCTATCACTTCATATGCCTGTGAAAGCTGGATACTGAGTAAGGAAGACTGAAGAAGAATCGATGCATTTAAATGATGGTGCTGGTGCAGAATATTGAAAGTACCATGGACTGCCTAAAGAACAGATAAATCTATCTTGGATCAAGTACAGCCAGAATGCTCCTTACAAGCAAGGATGTGGAGACTTTGTCTAACCTATTTTGAGCATGTTATCTAGAGAGACTAGCTGCTGGAAAAGGACATCATGCTTGGTAAACTAGAAGAGCAGCAAAAACAGGAAGGCCCTGGATGAGATGGACTGACACAGTGGCCACAACAATGGGCTCCAACATAAGAACAACGGTGAGGATGCTGCGGGACCAGGCAGCATTTTAGTCTGTCGACCGCAGTGTGGCGATGAGTCAGAACCCATGCAAGAGCACCTAACAACAATAAACAATTGTCTTCCCTGAATTTTATATTCCCCTTTTTTTTAAAGTCACTGGAAATGAAACATTCTTTTCCTTATTTCTGCCCCATAATAAACGTTTAAAAAAGATTTACCCACACAATTACTATCGTGATTCCTAATTCTTTGTTTACCTTGCAGTTGGCATTATTTTCTTCCTGCTCAAAATACATCCTTTTGAAAGGGTCTGTTGGTGGTAACTTAAGCTTTATTGTCATAAGAGCACCTTTATCTTGCTTCACATTTTAAATAAAATTTAGACAGTATTCAATTGTATGTTGACTATTATTACCTTTGCCACCTTAAAGATATTATTTCATATGTTCCAATTTTCTTTTTCATCACCTTAAAAATTGTATTTGCTTTGGTGTTCTGTAATTTTACTATTATATAATTTTAAGTAATTTTTTAAATTCCTTGTTAGGGATTTGCATCCTAATATGAAGATTCTCTTTGACTCTCTCTCTCTCTCTCTCTCTCTCTCTATCTATATATACACACACATATATGTATATAATATATATATATAATTTATTACATTGAGTATTATCTCTCCATGATTCTCTCTACTTTTTTTATTTGGAAACAATGACCTGTTTAATTTAACTCTGTTTCCCAAAGTAGGTTGTACTGCCCCCTAAGGGAACTAGAACAATCCAGCAGAGCTGTATAAGCAGATACCTACACTTTCTGGATTATGGCCTAAAGTTGGAAAAATTTAATTGCCAAAGTCAGATAATAGAGTAATCTGTTGTTTTTGTTTTTTCTGAAAAGGGACATAGGAGGCCAGAAAAGTTAGAGAATCTATATTTTATCTCATCTCAGTCTCTTACATCATTACCACTTTCTAATATTTCTTAAATTAGCTCTCTTTGTGCTCTAGCCAGTTTATTCTTCAGATTATTATTATTATTATTATTCTAGCCAGATTTATCTTCTAGATCACTAATTCTTGCTTCATCTATTCCTTGGCCTATCCATTAGATTTCTAATTTCATAAATGTTTTTATGAAAACTGGAGATATTTAATTTGCATTTTTATTTGCACAGTGTTTTATTACTAATCACTAATATTTCCCCATATTATCATTAAAGTCTATTAACACCCAAAGCCATTTGGTGAGATTTATCTGACTATAGTTGAGGGCTGTGAATAGCCTTGTTGTTGGACAGTGAACATTGTAAAGTTGATTATGGCAGATGTTGTTAGCTTAAAATGTAGTATCTTATCATTTGATCTTCCTTTGACCCATTTTAAAGTTTTTTCAGGTGAAGGGCAAATACACGTGGATTCAGCCTCTGATGAATATCCTCTGATCATGGAGTAGGGATGTAAACAGCCTTGTGACCCTGCAGTAAACATTGGAAAGTGGATGATTGGAAATGCAGTTAGGTTAAAATTTAACATCTTATCATTTGATCTTCCTTGTGACCTATTTTTAATTTGTTCTAGTTTTTTAATGTTTTCTGCTATCTTTCAATAGAGTTTTTTCTCTACTTTTTAATTTTTGTTAGTGTTTTTTGGTTGTTGTTTTAAATGTGTTCCTGTACATGAAATCCAGGACAGGTAAATCTATAGCGATAGTAACTGAACTGAGGGCTCCTTGGGAGTATGGCAGAGGAGGTTGGGAGGAAGTGGGAGCTAACAACCATGACAAGAACAAGGAAAATGTTCTAGAATTGATTTTGGTAATGATTGTACAAATCTTCTAGATATGATTGAACTATTGAAGTGTATGATTTGTGAATTATATTCCAATAAAACTGTTAAAATAAATCAAAGATTCAGTAAACAAGATTCCATGTTTGGGACAATAGGCACAAAATTTCAAAATCTTACCTATTTTAAAAGAAGTTGAAGCCTTAAATGAGTTACTAAAAAAAGGTGAAGTTCCTGGAGAAACTTGGAAATGTTAGATAAGACTTTGCTTCTTGTTTTAGACTTTCCATTGGACACAAAATAAAATTTCAAGCCATTTTTTTCTTTGAAGCAGCAGTAGGGCATCAGATGACAGATGACATTTAGGTGTAGGATAGCAATCAAGAACTTTCCAAATCTACCTGTTCCAGAGCTGACTGCAAAAATGCAATTGAGCAATGGAGGAGTGAGATAGCGCATTTCTAAAAAGTCAACTTAAAATATGGTTGAAAGAAACTATCTTGATTAACCTTTCATTTGCGTGTGTATAGTACAGTGCTTTACTTGGTATGGCTAGTTTAGCCATCATCTTTATAGCTTCCACCAAGAAATTGAGTGGGACCATGCAAATAGGTGTAAGGAGATCTAATGTGGGGATTAGTTGATTTTGCCATTCTGCTGGGTATAAAATGAGGCTTGTCAGAGACAAGAATGGAGGAACCTCACTACCACCAAAAGAGGAGAGCCAGGAGTGGAGCCCATCCAATGACACCCAAGATTCAGGAAACAGCAGTGCCAGCAGAGGAGTGGCAAAGAAGGGCCATCAGCTGACCCAAGAGCACAAGTCAAAGTGGTGGGCTTCCCAGACCATGAAGTGAGGAAAGCGAAGTGCCTTTGGCAGGGTGAAAGGAGCTTGTCAACATTGCCTGTGCAGGGAAGTGGCCAAAGGGCCTCATGGTTGAGAAGGTGAAGACCAAGAGACCTACACCTGATCAGAAAAGAAAAGATGCTCTGATCAGAAGACCTGTATCCTGAGCATTTCTCCTCCAAAATTTTAATCCATTGACATCCCTATAAACCTCATAATTTTGAGTGTTATCTGTGAGTTCTTCGTAGCCAGTGCAATGAAGTATTGAACCTAGCAGAGATTGACATTGCCTAGCAGAGTCAGACATTGGTTGCACACCAAAATACACAGTTTTATGCAATGCTAAAATACAAGTTAAAATACAATGATTTTTATTATACAAAAAGAAAAGACAAATTCAAGATTAAGAGCTGTCTTGTATATCTAACTTGATTATATTTAAATAAAATTTTATAAGTGTACCTGCAATTTTTAGGCTACAGGTTAATGAAATAGTTGCTACTTTTAAGCTATGGATATGCAAAGAAAATGGCTGGTAATATATTTAGATAGGAACAATAAATTTTACCTTTGCTCCAAAAAAAAAAAATCAAGGAGCCATTTTTATCATTTTTACTAAAACAACACAATGAATTTCAAACTAATCTTTACATTTTTTTAGCAAAATCACATAAAACTGAATGAATATAAGATCTTAAAATAACTGATTTGATTTGAACGGTATTTCTCTTCCAAAAAAACTTGAAGCAATTTGCCTTCTGTTCTTGCACAAGTCTAGAAACCATCCTCTAAAGAAGAAATGTGTCAGATTATAGACAAATATGGATTCGCACCCTCATTTTGTGAATAGAAGCATACGACGCGGTATATTAAGACTGATTGACTCAAGATTGCAAAACTAAACTCAGGTCTCCTGATACCTTGCCCACAGCTTTTTCCAAAGATCGTATTTTATACTATATGCAATGTAGAATTCCCTTATATGCCAGCTTTTTCAATGAATGCCCATCGGTGACATTCAGGTCAAGAAAGTGTCTTGCCATTGTCCAAGATGGGTTTGAATGTTTAGAGTTGTACTCTAAACATATATTTTCATTTACATAGAACGTTCTTTCAGGAGCCCAGGTAGTGTAGTGGTTATACTATACACATTGGGCTGCGATCCAAAAGTTCATCACTTCGAAACCACCAGCCACACTTTAGGAGAAAGACTGGGCTTTCTACTCCCACAAACAGTTACAGCTTTAGAAAACCCACAGTGGGGTCACTATGAGTCGTTATCAACACGATGGCTGTGAATTTGATTAGAGAAGGAGCCCTGATAGTATTGTGGTTAGGAGCTGGGCTGCTAACTGCAAGCTCAGCGGTTCAAAACCATCATCTACTCAAGTGCTTTGTACTCCCATATATACAAAGCTCACAAGACATTCTACCCTGACCAATAAGGAACCTATGTTTTGGCATCCACAGAGTTTGGTTTTGGATGGAGAATGTTCTTTATCCCAGTAACCTAGTAAAATCTTTCATTTAGGATCCACCCAATTTAAAAGTTATTATCTGAATAGGGAAGTTCTCCACTTTTATTGTCATAATCACACAAATGACCTGCAGCTGCATGTTTCATCAGCAGTGACTGTGACTCTGGTGTAGCAATACTGTAGCACATTGGAATGAATATATTCAATTAGTTTGCCTTCTTTCAGGCGAGGGACCCTATCTTAGTCATCTTTGTTTATCTAATACTCACATAGGCCAGAAATACAGTAGACACTGAAGGTAAATGCTTGTTAAGAGAAGGTTGTTGCAGATGACCAAGTTCATATAAAATTTCCCTTTCTGAGTAAAAATAGCAAAAACTGATATATACATTGCAAACTATTGCTACACACATATTTATAAACTTAAATAACAAAGCACACTGTTTACTTGGTGGTAAATAAAGCTTAAAACAACCACCCAACCACCGCTGACTCCCGCTCTTTGCTGCAAGGCATTCTGATGTTTGCCAAGCAGCTGTGATGTGCAAAGTCACAAGGACCCTTGTGTGTGTGTGTGTGTCTTCATGACATCACATTATTCTTTGTCTCTAACTGCTGTCTCTATGGATGAACCCCTGTCCATTCTTTTGCTTGTTCTCCATCAGTTGTTCACGTACTACCAAGCCCCCACTGGGTTTGGAGTAGGTATAAAGGTGGGGTGGGGTGCTGGTAGATAGAAAGATGGCAACAGAGAAGCCCACTTACTCTGTCCCGTTGTGGTCATTAGTTTTCTTTTCTTAGATGTCTCCAACTCTTCTCTGTCATGCTGTCTCCAGAAAAGCATAGGCTTTCTGTTTTACTTACCATCTTGCTTATGGCTTTAGTATGCTTAGCAACGAATCACACACATAGCAGACTCTCAGTAACTTTTAATTAATTATCAGTCACTTGTGAGTGGAATGAAACAGCAACACTTCTGACAAAACAAAAATATGAACCACAATGACTAATTTCAATAAGGTTACTGTACTTTTCAAGAATCAGCATACAATCGCTACCTCCTATGTTCCCTGTGAGGAGACCTGGTGGTGTAGTGGGTTCCTTATTGGGCTGCTAAGGGCCAGATTATAGTAGTCTAAACCACCAGTGGCTCCACAGGAGAAAGATGTAAAGGTAAAGTCTCAGAAATCCTCCGGGGCAGTTCTACCCTGTCCTATAGGGTCACTATGAGTTGGAACCGACTCGATAGCAGATGAGTTTGGTTGTTTTTGGTGCAGTCCCTTTAAGCAATCCCAGGAGAGTAGTGGGTTACATGTGGGACTTATCACCACAAAGTCAGCAGTTTAAACCCACGAGCTGCCGCAAGGGAGAAAGATGAGATTTTCTGTTCTCTTAAAGATTTAGAATCTCAGAAATCAAAAGAGGCAGTTCAAAATTCACTTGATGATAGTGAGTTTGTTGTTGTTGTTTAGGACATAAGAAATATTTAATGGTTGAGCTAAGAGAACCCTAAATTTCCTACTTTTCCAGCCCCTTGGCTGACTGGACTGAAGGAAATATAAATGCTGTTAACAAAGGAACTTGTAAGATATCTTGAGCTCATCAACGTGACTAGGAATCATTGACTATGAATAATAAAGAGTCAAGCTTGAAAAGTATATTTTAGAAAGACGGCAGGTCAGTTATAGCA
>NW_022103918.1:2812550-2813589 GCF_000313985.2 Echinops telfairi | reverse complement strand
TTTTTATTTGCTATAAAGTGATTAAGTAGAAAGGGAGTCAAAAAGCAAAACTGAGTAGCTATAGCAAGTGGTGCAGGAAGGATAAGGGGATGTACATTGTTACGCAAGAAATATAATGGCATGTTCATTCATATTCAAGAAAGGATGTGATTTCAAATAATCCTTCTTGGCAAAGTTTACAGCAAAAGCCTCTCACTTCACTTCCATCTCAGTATGTGATAGAATATCCAGATTAGACACATGGCCAGTGAACAAGCAAAGTTCCAAGAGAAATAAAATGACAAAGATAATCCCTTGAAATGATTTAGAGACAAAAACATTCTCTGTGATTAGACTTACTTGCAGTTGGAAATGCAGGCCACGAAACAAGAATATGACCAGTCAAAATACAAGGTAACATTCAAAAGTGTTGTGGAAGTCATAGTGAGGCAATTCTAGAAAACCCAGGAATCAGAGTAGACAACGTACGGGGAGGACCATAGGGCTGGCCCTACCACTGGACATGGCATCCCTTACGGAACCATGATGCTGTAGGGGACAGCACTGGAGACACAGTGTGGGAATAGTGCACGGTCTGGCGCCGTCACACTGGGATGAGGCACTGAGGGCATGCAGCAGAGCAGCATGGGGAGCAGACTGATGAAACTCCTAGGGAATACCAGAAATACACTTGGGAGACAGAGTGTGGCACCCCATCAGACTTGACTAAAAAACACTCATAAAGGACAACAACCAGAACTTGAACTATTTATAAGCTTTTCCATTTTTGTCAGTGGCTTCAATCAAAGGCAATGTAGCAACCAGGAATTACTAAACCTGAATGAAGACTGAACATGATAGTGGGACAAGAGGGAAATAAAAAGAAAATAGAGGAAAGACCCAGTAGACAAAGGACATTTATAGAAGCCTAAATACAGGCATTTACATATGTAAATATATATATAATGATAAGGGAAAAGAACTATGTACTCATATCTATATGTTAAGAATTAAGGTTGCAGATGGACATGGGGCCTCAACTCAAGTACTCCCTTAACAC
>NW_022103918.1:2801866-2811062 GCF_000313985.2 Echinops telfairi | reverse complement strand
TCTCTCTTGCATGGAGGGGTTGGTGCATTTGACCAGGCTGACTTGTGGATAGCAGTCCAAGGCTCACCTGACAGTACCATCCAGATGCGACTACCTTCAGTCACAGTATCGTACTCATAGTTCTTTCTCTGACTGCATTCCTATGAAGCGGGCCCTTCATATGAAACAGGCTTTCTTCACCTCATAACTATTGCCATTTCGAACCTGATCATTCTTACAATGGGTGGGCTATCCTGTGCACTGTGAGATGTTCATTACAGTCGCTGTCTTCTTTCTATGCACTATGTGCCAGTATCAATCCCGGAGTACCACAAATTAAAAAACTAGTCTCCGTTATTGTTGATGGTTGCCATTGAGTCCATTTCAACTCCTGGCAACGATGTGGGTATAAAGTAGAACTGTACTGTCTGGGGTTTTTAACACTGTGACCTTTTGGAAGTAGTTTGCCAGGACTTAATTCCGAGGTAACTTGGAGGGTGTGTGTGTGAACACCCAGCCTTTTAGTTAGTAGCAATGTCCTGGGCCCGAGGGGTCAGGGAAAAAAAACAGATGAAAACTCTCTCCTGTTGTGAACCACTGAAGTATAGGGGTTTATGAACCCTAATTTACACTAACTCAAGATTCTGGTTAACAGAGTGTAAACTTTTCTCTTTTTTTTTCAATTATTTTATTGGAGGCTTGTACAACTTTTATCACACTCCATCCATCCATCCATTGTGTCAAGCACATTTGTACATTTGTTGCCATCATCATTCTCAAGCATAATTCTGGATACGAACTTTGTGAGGATTATCTATGTTATATGTAGGTGGCATGGCTTGATTTTAGTTGGAAGAAGCATGTGCCCAAAGGAAGTGATTTTTGCCTCCATGGAGAGACTGCCTACAAATGGAAGGAGCTAAGGAGCTGACTCAAGGATTCCCTGATGACTTTTATGGCTTGCCTCAAAGAAAAGATTCATCTTTTATTATAGGCAAAGAAAACTTAAAAAAAAAAAAAGGTTTTCCCTTTTTTGGGGGGGTGGGGGGGGAGTGTGTGTGTGTGTCTCGGCAACACTACTTCTTCTCCACATCCTGCTCTGCAGCCTCCTTGGCCCTTTTCGCTCGGATGCCAAAGAGCCGGGCGTTGGCACAGGCCATGTGGAGACTGGCGAAGGCCTTGAAGTCCTCCTCTTCTTGCGTGATAACCCGGGCTTTCTCCTTGTAGACGTTTCGCATGGGCATCACAGGTCCAGTTTGAGTTCCTCCGCAGAGCTGTCTCCCTTCCTGGGGGCCGAGGGCTTCCTGGGGAAGAGGATGCGCTTGGAGCGGTACTCCTTCAGCCGCTGCCCATTGGCCAGCAAGGACTCGGTGGACTTGTTCCGCCTCCAGGGGTCCACGGAGATGCCGATGATGCGGGCCACCTTCTTGTGGATGCCGACCACCCTCAGCTCTTCCAGGCTGAAGCCCCAGCCTGCACGGACTTTGGAGTGATAGCGCACCGTCGGGCAGCGCACGATGGGCGATGAGCTGGATGGGGCGATGCGGCCGGCTTTAGCTTGTCGGGCCTTGCGCCTGCGTGTCATCCGCGCCGGCTGGTTGAACCACGTGGACACATAATGCTGCCAGTCCTTGTGGAAGTGGGGCTTCAGGGTCATGCTGCCTATGGCCCTCCTCCAAGTGGAACGGCCGAGCGGAAAGTGTTTTTCTGTCATTTAGGTATCACATGACACCTGCTCCAGTCATTAATGCTCACTATTTTTCAAATCAAAACTAAAATGTTCCGCTGGACTATTTCAAGGTGAGACAGTAATAGTCACAGAAAGAAAGGACATTTCCAAATATCAGAATTGAGGATCTATTCAGCTGTGTAGTCAGAAGTGCGGATGCTTACACACAGTGCTTAATACTTGAATTTTGAACGCTGAGATGATGATTTTGTCCAAAGCAGGTGTTCATATCCTGAGGGGGACATGGAGTTTGGGCATTCCTACAAACTAACACAGGTCACTGTGACCCTCAGACTTTTTCCTGCGTGTGGAGCAGAAACGAGGAAACCTGTGTTGTCACTCCTTTGTATGGTTCAGGTGAGAAGTTGGTTGGAAGATTACACAATTTTTATGTAATTATAATTTCTTGAGGGATTATCGTAATCCTAGAGAAGAATTTGGATAACGTATGTAATCACAGAAGAAAGGGATTTACATTTGTTAAGGTAGAGGTAAGAAGGAGACTAGCAGAGGACAAGGTGTCTGCGAAAGATGAGCTTTGGAAGCAGCAAGACGTTTGATGGCTGGAGCATTGGGAAGATAGAGATACATGTGTGTGCGTGTGTTTCAGCTTGAACTTGGCAAGTGTTCTGTTTATTGCATTTATTGATAACTTTAGTAATGGATAAAGAAAGGAATTTGCATCAGTTATTTTTTTCAACAATATTCATGAGTGGTCAAGGAAGATAAAAATAAACAGGCCTACATTCTGATCAACCAATAGGATTATTCTGCTATTATCAACAGCAGGGTCATTCTGAGTTAGAATTGACTCAATGGCAGTGGAATTATCAATATCAATGTAGTACAAAATTACATAACTTTAGATTGTCTTCCAGACTTGCAAGGCAAACTTTTGTGGTGAATACATTTTACCTAGATGTTGAAGCACAAGTCAAAATTAAGGGCTTTTAAATTATTATTTTGATATACAACATTATTTCCCTTAGGATTGAAAATAATCAAGGTATTAGTAAACCAAACACTCATGTCATTAAGAATACCTTTAAAAATTCAATATTTAATGTAAGATTACTTTGTACCCAGATGCATCATAGATCATTAAGTGTAATTCAGTAAAATAATTTTAACACAACTTGGTTAGTTTATTGACTGATAAAAGTTTGAATAATGTAAACAGGAGGGGTGCCTCAATTCTAATATCCCATCGTGAAAGATTACCTGCTGAGAAAATAATTATTCCCTTAATAAATGGTCTGTGTTCATGTTGCATATTTCTGCTGTTCTCCATTGTCTTCAATATTGGCCACTGCCAGAGGCAACAGTTAGACAAGATAGACAAATGGTCTGATCTGGAGTGGCAAAGGCTATGTTTCCTTAATACAGTCTCCTGGAATGACAGCGGTTATGTATTTTTAAGTCCGCTCTTCCATTATGGCGATAAATGGTTATTTAAATACAGTCAGGTTCAAATTACACCAGTGGAAAATGCAGCAGGGAAAAGGATCAAAGACAAAGAACTTTTAATAAATCTCATCTCTCCTCACGTTATATGAGGTAATTTCTATGCCAGATGGCAGATGTTTATGCTGGTACTTAAAAGAAGTAAAAATTGAATGGATCTAAAAACTTAATTGTTTTTACTTTAAAAATGCTCTCAAGATAAGAGAGACTGATAAAGGCTTAATTTACAAGGATTACAAAAATTTATAATTTTAAGTTTGTAAAGTAACTAACCCTAAGCAAATCATTCTGATTTTGAAAATATTATAGATTTTTTTCATATTATTTTCAGGTAAGTTTGGAAACCATAAAAAAAATTTTTGTGTGTGTGTGCCCCTACCCCTCCTCAGCCATCAGGTCATTTTCTAAATAGATGTTATTGCTACCCAATTCTAGAGGACGATAATTCAACGTACCAATGATTGTGTATGTCCCTTAAAATTCATTAAAAAACTGAGCTATTTTGAAAGACTTGATCTTTATACAGCAAAAATCAGAAAAGTTACTTGTTTAAAATAGTTTTATTATGATGAAGATTAACACAAATGGCAGAAACGTTTCTTTTGGAAAGCACAAAATTGCTACCTGGGCAATATCTGTTTACCAAATCCACTTTTATCAATTACCAAAAAGAAAGCTCTTCTTTTATGGAAAGTTCACCTTGGTAGAGAAATCTTTTATTGCTAATACCTTTAAATTTATTGTTTTAAAACCCAGACACAACTAATTGATATATGGGTAATTCCTTTCCTTTTCTTTGCTGAAAATATATTAGCAATGATCAGATACATATCCTCCTTTCTTGCAGGATGAAGTTCTTAGCAGATGGTTTTAGAAAGTGTTACTGAAGAAAAAAATGTGAGCCCAGATAACTCTAGCAATTACATGACTTGGGTATTTAGAAAAATCCCCAAACATTTATTTTATACTATGAACAATATAGAACAATAGGTAATCAGTGAAAAACATTATTTAATTTAGTGTAGTGAATCTTATTCCAGTTATGGATCAAGGCACTTAAAAGTGTGCAATATTCTTGAGGTCTTATTTTGAACAATCAATTAGACAAATTTCAATTTAGTGCTTAGGATGAGTTTGCCATTATATTTCATGGACAGGAATATAAAGTAATTATTTCCTCAATTTATTTACATTTATGTGTGTAAAGACAAGAGAACTTTGAGATGGAGAGAAATAGAAAACAAAACAAAACAGAAACCCTTTATCTAAAGCTGTTTTAGCCTCATTTTTTTTTTCAAAGCCCATACAAATTACGGTTATGTTGCTTGGAGATGGTGTTATCAATTACACAGCCAACATAGGATGGGTTACATTGCTAATCTGTGTGATTCTGGCTTCCTTTCTGTGCACAGAGGCCTCACTTACAAGAACTCAACCTCAATGGACTTCGTTGATTCTTTGCCCAAGAGCAAGCTTCCTTACGACAAAGTTGATCACTTTTCAAATAGTCTTCCCAAGTCAAGCCTAGTTGTTCCTTAGCTTATCACGTGCCTAGGGAAGAATAATGAGCAGGTTTATGGTCCCTCAAGCTATAAGCTCACTGTCATGAAGTCGATTCTGACTCATAGTGACCCTGAAGGACAGAGTGGAACTGTCCCCGAGAGTCTCTGGGCCTGTAAATGTTTATGGGGGTAGAAAACTTCCTCTTTCTCCTATGTATAGAGGGAATTTTTCAAACGGCTCACTTGCCAGTTAGCAGCGCACAGTGTCACCCACTACCCCAGCAGGGTTCCTATGTGGTAAGAATGGGTCTCACTCAACTCGGACCGAAGACTTGGTGGTTGAAAATCAACCAGTGGTACTGAGGAAGGAAAGTTCCAGCCATTCACTCCCATGAAGATGACAGCGAAGAAAACCCAATGGAACGGTTCTACTCTGACACACAGGAACAAAAAGATCTCAAAGTGAAATTGCTTGCATAAAATGAAGTTTTATTTTCCCCACATTTACTGGAACTGAGATATGGGGAAGGCTTATAAGACATTAGAGTATCATTCCACGAAATGCTGTCTATCTTGTTTCCCTGTCATTCCCTTGGGGCACCCTTATCGGTAAAGTGGGTTTACTACCAGTCCTGGAAAGGTTAAAGCAGAAGGCAAGCAGTTTCATTGTTACAGAAATTAGCTCTTAGGGAAGCTGATAGGCATAGATGTCATCTTTAGGATTAAAGTGCACCTGATCCAAGCCATGGTATTTTCGATTGCCTCATATGCATGTGATAGTTGGCTATTGAATAAGGAAGCCCAAAGAAGGATTAATGAATTTGAACTGGGGTGCGAATGAAGAATATGGGAAGTACCAGAGACTGTCAAAAGGACCAACAAGTCTACCTTGGAAGAAGTACAACGAGAATGTTGCTCAGAGGCCAGGATGGCGAGACTTTGTCTTACATATTTTGGACAAGGTATCAGGAGAGACCAGTCCCTGGAGAAGGACATCATGCTTGGTAACGTAGAGGGCTGGCAGAAAAGAGGAAAGCCCTCAATCAGGTGGGTTGACACAGTGGCTGCAAAAGTGAGCTCGGGCATAGAAACAATGGTGAGGGTGGCGCAGGACTGGGCCATGTTCCCTTCTTTGTGCACAGGGTCGCTATGTATTGGAACCGACAGGATGGTAACTGACAACAAGAGTAGTCCATTAATCCTACCTGTTCATAACCCTGGGGCTTCTTGTGAATCAGTTTTTATGTACCAGGAGGCTTGAGTATTTTTAAAGGAACTGTGTACACTGAAATATTACTGATGATAATGTAAGGTATCATAAGTGCTAAATGAGTGGTACACAGGTTATATAATGTTACTATTCAAAGTTCTTATGCAAATAGAATAACTGGAGGAGAAGCAGCAACCTGCTTATCCATATTTGTTCTTGGTCTGCACTTTTTACCCAGTAACAAGGCCCCCCATACAAAAATCTCCAGTTCACCTTCAAACTATAAAATCCAAATTTCTATCTTAAAAGAATCCTAAATATACACGTGTATATGGTTATTTGTGTATAATCCATAACTATCCAATCACATGCCTATTTATAACAATTTTGAGATGAATGTTATGCCTGTACTCACCTTTTAGCTAAACAGCATCCATTCTTATTGTCAGTGAGGTTGAATCAATCAACGGCATTCTCTAATGATGGAAGCAGATGGAAATAGAATGAGCTTCTGAATCTTCCTCAAGGGCATTGTAGAGGATGCTGCACCCTTAACTGAAAATTGCTCAATTTTGCAATAGAGTTGGCCAATGTAGACATAGTCTTATATTTTCACTAATTTTAAATTAATACTCTCGAAACCAGCAGCTGACAATGAGCCTGAACAGTTGGTTTCACACCTGAGGCCTCTTTTAAAAGACCATTTTCATCACAGTCAAACAACAGGAGGATATATTAGAGGGGAAATGAGTGCATTTTCCCTAAGACTACTTAAGTACAAGTTTCTCTTGAGCTAATTAAGATTCAATTCTATTTCAGAAACTAATGTCTGAAGCAGACATTCTGTTTGGGAATTATTAATAAACGAAGGCATAAGGTTCCAGAGCACTCAAAATGATATTTTGCCTGGTGGATGCTCAATAAAAAGTGTTTGTTGAAAACAATCAAATGAAAAATAATATTTGAAACACAAAAATCAAATGTTCAAGGTTGATGATTATTATATATAAAATTATTAATGAAATCCAAGAAAATTTTCAAGTGTAGTGACACAGGGGGCCATTATAAAGCAACCCTTCCCTTCTCGATATTAAGCTTCTAACCTGTTAGGATTGTGAGGTTTCTGGGGGAAAGGGATTAAAATAAAGCTATGTGGCTGCTTTATTTTATTTAGAACATATTGGGCATAGTACGCACTATAATTTTCCATTTGAAACATTAACATGTTAATGTACATATAAAATCTACATGTGCACTGTGATAGCTCAGGAAGTCCAATTTTTAAAATGATTTAAAAAAAAATCAGTTGGCTAAACCCAGTCTTCTCTCACCTATTTACATTTAAATAAAAAATATAGTATAACTCGGTCAACTTTTCAGCACTTTTTCGAGGAACAATACTGAAGGGAAAAATATTTTTCTCCAAATTACATTAGCATTTTCTGGGTTAAGCCAACTGATTTTTTTTAAAAATAATTTTATTGGGGGCTTGTACAACTCTCATCACAATCCATACATCCATCCATTGTGTTAAGCACATTCGTACATTTAGCCAACTGATTTAAAAAAAAAATGCCTTTCACAAAATGCATCTTTTGCAATCAGAAAGGTGTGTTCCATACTTTCATTGTAGTGATGATCACACTGCATGAGGGGACTGATAGCCAAAAGTTCCTAGATTTGTGTTTTATAACATAGGACAAACTAAAAACCATGTAAGTAAAAGAATCCTCTTCTTGGTACTTCCTGTCCTTCCCTTTTAATAGCAGAAATAGCATATATCAAAGCCATCTGCCACTCACTAAGAAGTTTTAGGGTCAGAAGATTGACTGCCTTTTAAAAGTTGCATGTAACTGGAATTATCAAGTAGGGGACAGGGGAGGCAATAGTAAATAGTGCTACAAATTTGTGCAAAATGTGAAGTCCTCAGGGGGTGGGGGTGTGGAAGGAGAGCAGAAGCATAAAAAAGTGTAATGCTCACAACTGCAGCCCAGGCGTGCTTTTTATTGTTGGACACAAAAGAGAAGGGAGGTTAAGAAGGGGGAAAATTCAAAAAAATAAAAAGGTGTGTGTGGGGGGAACAGGGAGTTAATTATTTAAATACTGCTTGATCTTTCTCACGGGTTTCTATTCAGAGGGAAAATATATCTAATTGGGATTCTTGTAGATTTCTATACCCTCATATTCTGTCCCATGCTGATATAAACAATATCCTTGCTTCCACTGTCCTAGGCAGTTCTTTGTTCAAATGTTTCACGTTTAATGACCTCAAAATAACATTCTTTTCTCCTGCAATATGGTATAAAAACTTTCTTTAAACCATGACTTATGAATTCATGACTAAATGGCTAACACCATGCCCAAACTTTAATTTGAAATAATGGCTTTCTTTCCACATAAAAGTGTTTTATCAAAAATCTGCTACCTGTGGCAGAATCCTTTACTTAGCCAGTGGATGATTGTGCTGCTTCGGGTTCACTGTCTAAAATTCCCAGGTGTCTTCAAGAAGGTTGGTGGGGAAAGACTGAATCATTCACAAATCCATTCTTTTTCAAGGTTATACGACATTTGGCTGTCTATTTTGAGGCTCATTTTGCCATGTGGGACTCCTGGATAGCACAAAGAACTAAGCACTTGACTGATAGTTGAAAAGTTGGTGGTTCAACCCACCCAGAGATGCATTTGAAAGCTCATAATATTGAAAACGTTATGGAGAAGTTCTATTCTGCACACATGGGATCACCTTGAGTCTGGATCTACTTAATAGCCACCAAATAATAACAATATAGCCAGGTGACTACATGCCCACTCACATGAACAACAACAAAAAAGGGGCATGTCACTTCTGCAGACCTTAGGGCTTGAAGAGCCTGTGGATGGAGGAACCTGGACAGCAGGGTCACTAGGGCAACTCTGTACTGTTGTTGTTCAGTAGCACTGAGTCGATTTCAACTACTTCTATCAACCCCATGTACGACTGAGAAAACACTGACTAATCCTGCAATATTCTATCCTTCCTATGTTTAAACCAATTGCTTTCCTCATTGCATTAATCAATTTTGTTGAAGGTCTTTCCTTTCGGCCCTGGTCCTCTACTTTATCATGCACAATGTCCTTCTCCAGGACTGGCCCCTCCTGAAAACGTGCCCGAGGTACATAAGATGAAGTCTCCCTATCTTCTAAGGAGCATTCTAATTACATATGTGCTTTTCTCAATACAGATTTATTTGTTCTGGCAGTTCATGGTATATTCAGTTTTCGTTACCAACCCCATAATTCAAAAGCATCAGTTATTATTGGGCCTTCCTTATT
>NW_022103918.1:2780911-2801527 GCF_000313985.2 Echinops telfairi | reverse complement strand
CAACCCCTCCTCTTCCTATTGCGTGTATGTCCCTAGACCACCCCCTCTCACTGCTGTATATAACCTGTAGTGCAACCCCTTCGTGTGACATATGTCTTTACCTGCAATTAGTGGGCTTGCATGCCCCCAAAGGGATATAGGCCTGGGTTAGCAATAGAGTCTTTCTCCTCTCGCCCCCTCACTCACTCAGCTCCTCTTCTCCACTACCATCCTCATTCCCTTGTTCCCTTGCCCTCCTTCCCTTCCCCCTCTCTCCACGTGGATGACCAAGCGGGGCTGAGGTGAGCAATGCTACCATGAAATGTGTCTGACTCCATTATTGTAATATCTCTTCTATCTCTCATGCTCTCAATGACTTTAGTATAATATATAAACATCTCAACCATACAATTGTGCTTACTGAATCCAAGGTTAGTGGGGGGGGGACATGAGATGATTAAAAACATTATGACTTTGGTTAATGCACCCTTAGCCCTCAATGTCGCATATTTCTAAGTCTTTAAGAGACCTTCTGCAGCAGATTCTGTTTGAAAGTTTTCATTATAAATTCAAATACAATGAAGTACTTGACAATATCAGTTCTTTATCTGCTGATCATGATGTTGGCTTACTGGTTTAGTTGGGGTGTTTTTTGTTTACTTTACTTCGAGGTGTAATCCATCCTGGTGTATTCTGTTTCCACCAGTACGTGCTTCAAGTCTTCCTTGCTGCCAGTGAGCACAGTTGCATTATCTGGAAAGAGCAGGCTGTCAATAAGTCTTTCTGCAGGCCAGCTTCCCAGACGGTTTTCTCAGCATGAAGATTGAATAGTATGGTCCAAGGACACACCCTCACATTCACCATTCCCGATTTTCAACCAGGCAGCATCCTCTTACTCTGTTCCAATGACTATCTCTCTAGGTATGAACTAGAGGTCCTACATGAGCACAATGAAGTGTTCAGGAATCCATACTCATCAAAAAAAGTATCCATAATATGTTATGAAACACGGTCAAATGCCTTTGCCTACTCAATAAAACACAGGCGGGGGAAAAAACCTTTTTGAATTCTATCTCGATGCTGAGGTCACCTAAAGTCTAACAGCAGTCAAAAACATTTCACCACGACTTAAGGAGGGGAAAACACGCCAAACACAAATAGAAGCTAAACTCTTAGGTTGTTATAGCAGCTACTAATGACCCTGAGCTGAGTCCTGATGGGGCAGTGGTTATGCACCTTTGAAATCACAGCCACTCTATGGGAGAAAGATGGGGCTTTCTACTCCCATAAACAGTCCCAGAAACCCACAGGCCAGTTCTAGCCTGTCTTCTAGGGGGGCTCTGAGTCAGCATCGACTCCATGGCAGTGAGATTAACTGATTGATGATCTGCCATGCAGGGTGAGACGTGCTTTTACATCGGTTACTTTATATAATCCATAAGACCTAGAAAGAGGGGACATTTTAATACCAACTTCACAGATGAGGCTATCAAAGTTACATACCTAGCCCACATTCACACAGCCAGAAGTGATGAAACTGGTATTTGGACCCAGGCAGGTGCAGCTAAAGCCTATGTTTTTAACAAACTGCTCTATGGCTTCCAAGGACAAGGACACTGCAGCCAGTCAAACTTTATATATTTTGACGCTCTATCATTCGTGCTGGAGTCTTGGTGGCATAGTGGTTTTGCATTGGGCTGCGATCCTCATGGTTGGCAGTTCAAAACCACCAACAGTTCCGTAGGAGAAAGACTAAGCTTTCCGCTCCCATAAATAGTTACAGACTCAGAAACTGGCAGGGACTCAATATGAGTCAGCTTTGACTCGATGGCAGAGGATTTGAGGGCTTATCGTCAGAGTAGAAACCCTAGTGGTGCAGTAGTTAAACACCTGACTACTAACCAAAAGGCCTGCAGTTCAAACCAGTCTTCACACAAGAGAAATAAGTAGCACCTGCTTCCACGAAGATTATAACCGGAAATCCAAAGTCTCACTCTCGGTCCTAAATGGCTACTGTGAATTGGAATTTACCCAACAACACCATTATCAGAAAAGTGCAGTCCCTGAAGTGGTACAAAGTGTTAAAGGATTGGCTACTAACCAAAAGGTTGGCAGTTTGAATCCATTTATTGGCATCTCAGAAGAAAAGCCTTATAATCAACTTCAATATGATCACAGCCAATAAAACACTATGCAGTGCACTTCAATTCTGACACACTTGGGGTTGCCATGAGTCAGACTAAAAAGCAACCTGATTTTGATATTTCAGAGAAAAAATATATTCTGAAATTCAAGAAATGTACTTAAAAATTAAAAATAACTATAATTTGGGGAAATTAAAAATAAAATTTCTCTAATTGCTTGAAATTGTAATAATTACAGAATATAATATTTGCTGCATTTTATGAAGGTAACACAAAAAGAACAGCTACAATATCATAGCAACTTTATTAAATAAAATTATCAAAATGCGACCCTATTGTTTGACGTATTCTCCCTTCATCTATCTATACATTTCTGAAGGCCTCTCATCAATACCTACCTCTGTTCTGTTGCATCCCATTCCTGTGATCTCTCTTCTCCCTCTTATGGGTCTACGTCCTTCCTTTCAGCCAAGGCAGTACTGTCAAATTTCTAGTCCTTTGCTTCATCTTTCCAACTCTTCCCATCATTGGGAATCTACCTTGGGAACCTCCTTTGTGAACCTCCAAAGTCTGTTTTCTTTAGTATTCAAGTCTTTGTTTTTGTCCTTGTAGTAGTGACCTCATACCATCTTTGTCCTTTGTGGTTGACTAACTTCACTCAGGATAATGTTCTCTAGGTCATCCATATCATGAAGTGTTTCATGATCGTTTTGCAGTGATGTATAGTGTTTCATAGGGTCTCACTGGTGGTGTAGCGATTACATGTCGGACTGCTAACTATGAGGTCAGCAGTTTGAAACCACTCCCCTGTTACCTGGGAGTAAAGAGTTGCAGATTCAGAAACACACAGGTGAAGTTCTTCCCTGTACTACAGGGTCATTATGAATTAACATCAACTCAATGGCGCTGAGTTTGGTTTGAGGTATAGAGTTCCACTGTGTGTATGTTAACCAATTCCTTTATCCATTCTTCTACTGATGGACATAGGGCTGTTTTGCATGATAGAATTTTGAAAGCCAGTAATGTCTTCATGTCAAATACCTTTGTAAACAACAGAAATGGCCTGTACACATTCACTTTAAGAGATGGGACACACGGGAATCAGAGGACTAGGTCTAGGGGCGGAGGTGATAGAGACTTCAATATCTTCAGCCAAACCAAAGATGGGACCTGACCACGCAACAGACCCTCAGTCGCTCATATGTCAGCTTAGTGGAGGAAAATTAAAACACAACCACCAGTGCCACAGTATTACCTGGAGTACTTTCCACATGAATTTCTGGAACATCTCAGTATCAGGTTTGAATCACTGAACACTAATGAAAGAAAATAAGATCATCTGTGGGATGACATCGAGAACATCATATAGAAAGAAAGCAAAAGATCATTTAAAAAGACAGGAAAGAAAAGACCTAAGCATGTGTCAGAAGAAGATCTGAAACTTACTCTTAATTGTAAAGGAGCTAAGGCAAGTAGAAGAATGATGAAGTAAAAGAGCTGAACAGAACATCTCAAAGGGAAACTTGAAAAGACAAAGTAAATGTTTTGGTTTTTTTTTTAGATCATTTTATTGGGGGCTCTTACAACTCTTGTTACAATCCATACATCAGTTGTATCCAACGTATTAGTACATATATTGCCATCATTCTTTTCCAGACATTTACTTTCCATTGAGCCCTTGGGCTCAGCTCCTCAAAGTAAAATACTATAATGAAATGTGTGAAGACCTGGAATTAGAAAACCAGAAAGGTTTTCTTTCACCAGAAAGGTGAAAGGTGAAAAAAACTGATGAGGAAATTCAAGCCTTGATTTGCAATATTGAAACATTCAAAATATTGGATGATGCAAAGGTCATCAAAAGATAGGAATCACAGAACTATTGTAGCAAAAAGAACTGAGCAACATTCAACCATTTCAAGAGATAGTATATATGATATAGTGCCAAAGGTACGGAAGGAAGCAGTCCAAGTGCACTGAAGGCATTAGTGGAAAACAAGGCTCCAGGAATTGATAGGGTACCAACTAAAATATTTCAAGAAGCTGAAAAAGCACCTGAAGCACTCACTAGCCTGTTCCAAGAAATGTATAAGACAGCTACTTGACCAACTGACTGGAAAAGATCCATATCTATACCCATTCCAAAGAATAGGGCCCAACCTAAACGATCAGGAAATATCATTAATATCACATGCAAGGAAAAACCTTCTGAAGATCATGCAACAACATTTGCAGCAGTATGTCAGCAGGGCGCTGCCAGAAATTATAGCTGGATTCGGAAGAAGATGGAGAAAGAAACACAGCATTGCTGACATCCGATGGATTTAGGCTAAAAGCTGAGAAGACCAGACTGTGCAAAACATTTGCTGCATGGATCATAACAAACTATGGACAGCAATAAAAAGAAAGGAAATTCCAGAACACTTCATTGTGCTCATGTAGAACGAGTACGTGGACCAAGCGGCAGTCCTTCTAACAGAAGAAGGCATACAGAGTGGTTTAAAATTAAGAAAGGTGTTTGTCAGGGTTATATCCTTTAACAATACCTATTCAGTCTGTATACTGAACAGAAAATACAGGAGGTCAGACGAGATGAAAAAGAACTCATCATCAAGACCAGAGAAAGTCTTATTAACACCCCCTGATATGTAGGTGACGCAAAGGACTGAAACCTTAGGTACGGATTTGCAACTCAAGATAAAGAAAAGAAAAATCCTCATAACTGGACCAATAGGTAGCATCACGAGAAACAGAAAACAGGATTATCAAGAATTTCATCTTTCAAAAAAAAAAAAGAATTTCATCTTTCTTGGCTCTGCAGTCAATGCTCATGGTAGCAGCAGTCAAGAAATCAAACAATGTGTTTCATTGAGCAAATCTGTGACACAAGATCTCTTTGAAGTGTTGAAGAGCAAGGATGTCACTTGGAGGACTCAGGTGCACCTGAATCAAGCCGTACTATTTCCAACCACTCATATGCATGCGGAAATTGGACATGGAATGAAGAAGACCAAAGGTGAATCAATGTATTGGAATTATAATGCTTGCAAAGAATATTGAAAATACCATGGAATGCTGAAAGGATAAAGAAATCGGTCTTTAAAGAAACACAGACAGAATATTCCTTGGAAGTGATAATGGCCAGACTTACTCTCACATATTTTGGACATATGAATAGGAGAGACCATTCCCTGGAGAAGGGCATCATACTTGATAAAGTGGAGGGGCAGTGAAAAAGAGGAAGACTCTTCACACAATGGATTGGTACAGAGACTGCAATAAGTGCTCAAACATAACACTTGTGATGATAGTGCAAGACTGGGCAGTGTTGTCTTGTGTTGTGCATAGGTTCTCTGTGAGTCAAAAGGACTTGATAGCACCTAACAACTGCAATAAGGGTAGAAGAAATGGAAGCGAGTGAAGAGGCTCAATGTTCATATAGATCTTATATGATCAAAGTAAATAATACTTGTAATATGAAAATGTATTTCCATGCATGAAAGATAAATTCTAGCCCATTCTTCCTAACTTAAATATCTATTGACTCACACTTTTGTCCCCCATTATGCTTTAAAGAAAAATGTACAGGAATCTCTTTTTTGTTGTTGTTTTTAGAAAAAAGGGAGGTGTGATGAACTGTATTAACATTCTGCCTTTCCCTTTGTTCAGTTTTACAGAAATAAGCGAAGTTTAGAAAATAAATGAATAAACAGAAATGATGTGATGGTTAACTATTCTTTAAAATTTAACTAGTCTTCAAATGTTAATGTTAGATCCTTTGAAAGGGATTAAAGAACAGTATACATTGCTGATCTTAAATGCCATCGAGTCTGTTTGGCCCATACCAACCCTATGCGTAAGACAATGAAACCCTACACGGTCCTGTGCCATCCTCACAATTATTCTTGGATCTGAGTCACTATGTCACTCCATTTCATTGAGGATCTTCCTCTTTTACACTGTCCGTTCACTTTACCAAGTGTGAGGCCTTCTTTAAGAATTGGTCTCTCATGACAATATATCCAAAATATGTTACACAAAATCTTGTCATCGTTGCCTCTCAGGAGCACTCTGGCCTTGCTTCTTCCAATACAGATCATCTTTTCAGCAACCCATCGTCATTTCAATAATCTTCTCCAGCACCACAATTCAAAGCTTTGATTCTTCTATGGTTATCCTTATGCTGTGTCCAACTTTCACATGCATATGATGCAGTGGAGAATCCCTGGCTTGGGTCAGGCACACCTTAGTCCTCAAAGTAACATCCTTGCTCTTCAGTACTCTAAAGAGATCTTGTATGTCAGATTTACGCCACATGTCTTCTGATCTCTTGACTGCTTCTTCCATGAGCATTGATTTTGGATTCAAGTGAGATAAAAGCCATAACAACTTCAATCTTTTCTCCATTTATCATGAGGTCACTTATTGGTATACTTGTAAGTATTTTGGTCTTCTTTGCATTGAGTTTGAATCCACACTGAAGGCTACAATTTTTTATCTTCATCAGCAAGTGCTTTGATTCTTCAGCATTTTCAGTAAGCAAGGTTGTGTTATCTGCATCATCTTCATATAATTCAGCTTCTCTGATTATTTGCTTCAGGATGTAGGTTGAACATGTATGGTGAGAAGCTACAACCCTGATATACACCTTTCCTGATTTTAAACCATGCAGTATTCCCTTGTGCTGTTTACACACCTGTCTCTTGATCCATGTACGAGTTCTTCACAAGCACAATGCAGTGTTCTGAAATTCCCATTCTTCTCAAGGTTTTCCACAATTCATTATGGTTCACAGAGTTGAATGCCTTTGTATTGTCAGTGAAACACAAATAAACATCTTTCTGGTATTCTCTGCTTTGAGCCTCAATCCCTCTATCAGCAATTACATCAGTATGTCACTTACACAATCTCTTTCATCTGTCAGGTGAGGACAGGATGCTCACCCTCTTCTACGAATGTTTACATGTAATCTAAAGAATTTAATGGATTCAGGTCATTGTGGAGGCTGCAAAAAACTTAGAAATTAAAAACATTCATATGAATACCTATATACAGTTACATTTCAGCAAGGAAGATATGTCAGGAGCATATGTAGTTGTTAATAGGTCTTCCTTCAATATTAATACTGCCTCCTTCATATAGTCCATATTCTCAAATCATCTGTTCATCAGGCAGATAGAATAAGTAAGATTGAAGAGTACGTCCCCGATATAAATCTTTTCCAATTCTGAACCACACGGTATCCCTTTTCCTGTTCAAATGATTGCCTCCTGATTCTTTAGCTTCCTCATGGACACAATTAAGTGTTGTTGAGTTTCCATTATTCATTATGTTGTCAATAATGTTTTATGATTTACATGTTTAAATGTTTTTGCATTGTCAATAAAACACAGATAATATCTTTCTGTATCCTCAGCTCTTGACCAAGGGTCATTTAACCTCAGCAATGAGATTCTTCCCTTCACATCCTTCTCTTAATCCACCTTGAATTTCTGGTAGTTCCTTGTTGATAAGTGGCTACAGTCATTTCCTGATTATCTGCAGCAGAATTTCACTCACATGTAATACTAATGAGTTTGTTCTGTAATTTCCACTTTTTATTTGATCGCCTTTTCTTGGAATGGGCATAGGATGAGTTGCACCTGAATATAAAGAAAGCAAAAATCCTCACAAGTGAACCTATGCAATGATATAATGATAATTAAATGAGAAACTGAAATTGTCAATCATTTCATTCTACTTGGATCCACAATCAACTTGACCTAATTTCTAAACTTGTTCCACACTCTATATAAGTAGGTTAAATCACTAATGGTATGGTCTATTTCAATTGTTTTGGTTCTTGGTTGTCATGCAGCTCCATGGTATGCGGACTCTATGTACAACAGCACAAATGGTACAACAGAACACTGTCCTGCTCAGCACTGCCATGATGGTGCAGGACTGTTGGCATGCCCAGGGCTATTACTGCAGCCATTGTATGTTTTGAATGCCTTTCAACTTATGGGGCTCATAGTCCAGCACTCTATCAGGCAATATTCTGTAGTTGTCCATAAAATTTTCATGAACTGTTCTCAAAAGTAGATCACTAGTCCTTTTTGCCTAGTTGGTCTGGAAGATCCTCTGAAACCAATCTATCCTAGGTGACCTTGCTGGTATTTGAAATCTCAGTGGCATAGCTTCCAGCATTATGGCAACACACAAGTTATCGTAGTGTAATCAATGGACAAAGGAGTGGTGGATGGGACTTTTAAGATGCCTGGAAAGCTTCTACTGTTATAACATTACTGCTAATGCCAACAATAAAGCCTAGAATTTACTATTTAAAAGTGGTGTGTTAAAGGTAAAGGACTCCATGACCAGACATCTATAAAACACAACCATCCCTATGAATATTCATTAATTTAATTATGTTCTAGATCAATCTTATTTTTAAAACAAAGCCATTGTCATTTAGTCTGGACTTAGATATGAGACTCTTTTTGGTTTGGTTTGGTTTTTCTTTTTAAACCAATAATGAAGCACAAAGAGTAAGTTAGAAGTGGGTTAAACTGGATTTTTTTAAAAGAACATAAAATGTTTCTCCACAAAAATCCTGAATTCACACCACTGTCAAAAGCCCTAGAGAGATCCATGAAGTATGAGAACGCTGCACTAGAAAACACACCTGGGCATTGGTGCAGCCTTGACTACTCATGGGTGACAGGGATCTTCACAGCAAGTATGGGACAACTACGAGAAACTATTCCACAACTATGTGTTTTGTCTGCATCGACCTGTGTTGGAGAGAGCCCCCCTCGCCTTGCTCTCCAAGCACTCTAATCCTTCCCGTGGTCCTTGAGGTCCCTCAAATTTTGAAAGAGAAAATATTTCTTAAGCAGAAAATTGTGATGGCATGCTCTTTACTGACCACTTCCTTGAATGATAATAATAGCTAGCATGACCTTTTAGTTTTCCATCCAAGCCATTGAAAGGGGATACTGTTAATAAGAAACCAAGACTACCTGAGGCAACTTGAGATGTGTCCCTTCCTAATATCTAACCTTTATTGAGAGCTCATTATGCGTCAGGCACTAGGCTAAATTTATAACACCGGGCTATCTCATTTAATCCCACAGCAACTCTATGCGAAGTGTATCTTCCATTATTATCTTTCTACCATTGCAAAAACAAAAGCTTAAAGAGATTAAGCAACATTTCCAATTCAGTTAGCCTTTTGTTTCTATAACACAAGTCGTTAAAATGTGAACCACTTAAATTCATAAAGTATATTTCTTTCTCAGTCGTAGATGGGTCATTATTTCTGTCTTAAATTGTTCAAGGAAAGTTCATTAGGTGGGGCTTCCAATAAGGAGAATCATTATCTTAGACCATAGTAGAAGTCAAACTCCTGCTGATGGTGTACATACATACCATCAAGGTCAATAACAAAAAAGATCTAGTTGAATGTGAATTCCAGAATTATTCTCTGGGAAATGCCAGTAAAAACCTGCATCATATTTTGGATCTGATCAAATTCTCTCCCTTATTCTCTGATCTTCTTATTCCTATCTTTTGATCATCTCTGGCCCCGTGTAAAACTGGGGTTACTCAATGTGGAAGATCCAAAAATAAAACTTGGCTATAGATACTATGGTTAAATTAATTCTTAAATAATACCAGGCTGCCGCATTCATGACCTAGATTCCTTGAAGAAGGTCATGATCTGCAACCTAAACTAACCAAAGGCAGAGGGGATGTTTATTCATCTGAATAGGAGGCAGAAGAGTGTTGATTCCATTTTCTTCCTCCTCCAGGATGTTGTAACAAATCACAGGGTTCACGTAGTACATCGGTATCCCCCAAATGTATGGCACAGACTAGATACTATTACTCCCATTTTCCTTGAAATCCAAATTTTCTATGAGGTTGTGAATCCTCCAGTTTGCTATCATTTGATTAGGAAATGTGAGAAAAGTGAGAAGTCAAATCATAACCAATTAACTTTAGAAAAAAATTGAACACTTACGAGAGTTTCTTCCATTGACCTGAAAAATGACAAACTTATCCTCAATGCAGTTTATTATAAAATCTTAAAGGAACCTGAGAGATTCAAAAGTTTGTAATTCTTTTTTTTTAATCATTTTATTAGGTGCTCATACAACTCATCGCAATCCATACAAACATCAATGTGTAAAGCGCATTTGTACATTCATTGCCCTCATCATCCTCAAAACATTTCCTGGGGGAGAGAGGGAGAGTGGGTTGGAAAGAGGGAACCGATTACAAGGAACTACATGTGACCTCCTCCCTGGGGGATGGACAACAGAAAAGTAGGTGAAGGGAGATGTCAGACAGGGCAAGATATGACAAAATAATAACATATAAATTATCAAGGGTTCATGAGGGAGGGGAGAGCAGGGAGGGAGGGGGAAAATGAGGACCAAATTTTGTAATTCTATATGATAGGTAGACCAGACTTGTTGACAAAGCTCAGTAGATCTCTACGTATAAAACGGTATCCCAGATTGCCTGGGATCGTTTGGATTTCTGTTAGTATTTCCAGATTCCTCTCTTTGGCTCAGCAGTGTAGGTCGTATAGATTCTCTAACAAGCCACTGCTTACCACTGAACATGGAGACTTCAAGATGTACTTAACCTTGATGGAAGGAAATCTTGTATCTAATAAAGAAGAATAAAAATTCCGGATTACTGCAAAGCACTGCAGCAGGCAAGCTGCAATTCCAGTCATATGAAACCTCTGTTTACAGTAAAATGATGGCATGAATCACAATGACTATCATAGAAGGACTCAACTGCCGACCTAGTCATATTCCACATATTTATAATATATATTTTCATTTCCATACAAGCTTATTACAGATATTAAAGCAATACTTTTCCTTGTACAGCCAAGATTCATTGATAAAACAATGAAGTGAACTAACACCATTCCTAAATAAAGTTTCACCAATAGCACCGTATGTTAATGGACCTATTTCATTGTTAATGTGACTGACTGCTTATTGATTCTCGCAGGAATCCAGTAAGGGTTTTAGAGTACAATTTAGTTTGGAGAGCTCTGGGTCCAACATCTATGCTCAATTACAACTTTCAGAAGGAGAGATCAATAAAATTTAAATTGCTTATGGTAATCACAACTTCAAATCATTGCGATCAGCATAAGCAATCTGCTGACCCCAGCCAAGCTCCTAAATTGAAACTTGTAATGAGTGGTCATTTAGTTTGGGTCCATTCATATTATTTTGGAGGCAGCACCTTCTCTGTACAACATTCCCATCTTTATTCCCAAAGTATTAATATGCAGTAACCCTCGGGTTCATGGTTTTGCACTTCTTTAATGGGTATTCTGTATGAATAAGCAATTATATTTTCTATTAAACAATTTCAGTGTAATTGAATTAGCAGTTATAATATTGCTAGGGCAAGCAAAAGCTTTCCTAGGGAAAAATTAAGTGATATTGGGTAGTGCAAATTAATTTATAGAACTGAAAAATGTAACCAATTAAATAGAATTGCCTTTGCCTCCCCCCTCCTCCAAAATACAATTAAGCAGCACATTGTTTCAAAGAATATGTTTCAGAGCAATTTGTTTTCAATCATAATAGCTGTTTTTCATTCATTATGAAAAGCTGTCTATTATAATGAAAATTTCATAGGCAGTTTTCCTTGACAAAGCAGGTTGCAAGTTTAAACAAAGATAGCCTGCAGATTACTTCCTTGATAAGGAGTCACCTTAGAATTACATTTTAATAAATCATTGAAAATAAATCTTCTGCATTACAGCATGAAGGTTTAGAGAAAGAAAGAGCAAATAGAGAGAAACTAATCAATGAAAATCTCCTGCTGCCAATATAATAATAGATGGACCAATGCTAATATATAAAGTGTATTACACTCACACACACAGCCAAAAAGAAAAATGTAAGATAAATATCACGGAAGTCAACTGTCACAAATGAGACTTGAGTAATAATCCCATCTTTACCATTCATCATTCCTGCTGTGCCTCCTCCAAGCTCTTTGCTGAATTATAAACTAGGGTATTTAGACCAGAGTCTTTGCAACCTAATACTATTAAGCTTTAACAAATGCTACCAAGTTTCTCACAACAAAGGGAACTGTAAAACACAACAAAACAAAGCTATATGTTATATACATGTGATACTTCGATACAACACAATTACATATGCATATGAACAATTCGCTGAGTCCACTAATTTCCTACATGGAAACTCATATTAAGCCATCATTTAATTTGGGTTCTTCTATTATTTTATTGACTGCAGGGACAAATCTGGTAGTCGTACATACACACACACACACACACATACATGACAGGTTGGCTTCAAAAAGTTAACAGGAAAATTACTTTAGTTTTGCATTCCATTCCACGGATGTCTGGAGGGCCTCTCGTGTGTGATATCCCTCTATCACGCATGTAATATGGAGTAGGTATTCGTATATTTCTAAAGAAATCTAAAACTAGCATTGGAGCAATTCTACATACTCAACAAATAAGTGTCACCAAGAAATTCATAGTAAACATGTTTAGTAAACCTGATCTCATTTCTTTTAGGAGCGCTGGCTCTGAAAAGACCGCTAGAGCTAAGAGTCTCTCTTCGTGTGTATTACATTCCAAGGGTGATCTGGATTGCTGGTATAGCAGAAACACGTAAAAGGCTAGGATTAACAGAATGACAAGTCAGATGTTAGATCCCAGGCACAGTGCAATCTGACTGGAAGGGACAAAGTAGACCACAGAAATCTGTTAAGGACCACTGTATTAGTCCAGGTTAGAAGGTGGGCACTTGAATTAACAAAGAAGTGAAGAAGGAAATAAATTCCATCCGTTTTTAGAAACTGAATTGACAGGATATCGAGTTTGATTGGCTGTGGAAAAAGACAGGGAAAGGCATTTAAAATGGCTTAAGTATTTCATGTTGGAAAATGAGAAGGCTGGTCATGTTGTTTATGAGGGTAGAATGTAAATTAGAAGAACATAGAAAAGGCGACTAAGATCATGTGTTAATTAAGAGTGTTTCTAAATTAATGCAATACATTAATGTTGTTCCTTGGCCCTCTACCTTTGCTAGGGTAGTAGTGATTGAAAAAGCCATTTATCACACAACTATCTACTGATGTTACTTATGTAGGTTTGTCTTTGCATGAGTCTAATCTAAATCTTAATTTGGTCTGTGAATTTGACCCATTGTCTGTAAGGATATGGATTCTGTATTGCAGCCTATAGGTTAGTGGTAAGGTTGAAAGTAAACTATGAATTTTCTTGGGCAAAAGTAAGTGTGTATATATATATATGTGCTTATATAATTTTTGCATGATACATGATACACACAGTATCTTATACTACAGTTTTCTTCAGCCATTAGAACCTATTAGCAAATACTGGTTATGGGTTGCAATAAATTTCATCTGACCTTCAGAAAATATTTGGCTAATAGGTATTTATATTCATCTAAAAGAAGTACACATAGATACTAAAATTTTCCAATTGCAGCATATGTAATGCTAAGTGTTTCTAGGGTTTGTTAAGCAAGGCAAGGAACTAACCAGAGTAGCAGAGATTTTTGTGTTTGTTTCTTATTTTTAAAACATGGAGGCATCTGGAACCTGGAAAATGTCAGGTATATAATAGAAACTCAATAAATTTTTTAAGTAGACATGTTTCTCTATATAAATACAAATTGGAAAGTTACCATATATTCAAGCAATTGTTCATAAATTTAATATCAAACAATTTTAGCAGTTAGTAATTGAATATTATTTCACCCACATACAAGGTAATTAAACATTGCTGACTTGTGTTGATAATTTACTATTGAAATTGTATGCTTATAAAATATTAATGAAATAGTGCATATTTGAAATTCTTTGAAATGAACAATCTCAAAATATATATACTTCAGGAATAAAGGAATATTTCCGTGGATTTTATGCCATTATGAACTTAATTTTTTGTACCTATTTCTGAAATTCAAGATCTGCTGAGATATGGCAAAAATGAAGAAGTTCTTCTCTTTTTACACAGTTACCTTGTCTGTGCTCGTGCGTAGATTATTTTTCACTTCCTGAGACGTCTTGATTCTGAGGTTTCCTTTCATTCTCTCTAGCATCATATGCTCTATCCTCTGAAGACTCCCCTGAGCTACTGAGCATTTCCATACACCCAATCCTTAATAAAATATAACTTACAGCTTCAGTTCACTTTATCCAACATTTATTAAATAGCTGGCAAGTGCTGTGCTAGGTAGAAAAAACTGAACTGAATATCGTCTTAAAACAGTCTTCTTCCTTGATGAAATCACTGGTGAAGACTGTATGCTCTTAGTCCAGTTTGGTTGTTTACTTTGGCTTTTCCTACCCTTGCTTTTCTCATTTATAAAATTGAGATCAAAATAATAACCACAAAACAATTCAACTCATCATAAATTTGGGAGTGGATGAGTTAAATGGTGCCTTCCCTATAAAAAATCATTTAAAAACTGTCCTGGAATATAGTATATCCTCACTCAATGTTGCCCATTATTTTTCTTTGCACATATCAATTTTTCAAAATAGTAGGATAGACCACCATTAAATGCTTTTATTAACTTTTAACTATGATTGATTTAAATAAACTCAATTACTGCCTCAAAAATTTATGAAAAATGCCTTACTAAAGCCAAATTCAAACTTTTATTTCAACCATTTATATTTATGCATAAATATATAATATAAACCCTACGATATATATAAGCCCTCATGGCATAATGGTTACACATTGGGCTGGTCAGCACTTCGAAACCACCAGTTGCTTTCTGTAGGGTTGTTATGAGACCGAATTCACTCGAGGGCAGTGAGTAAGTCAAATATGTCAACCAATATCTATATAAATGGTTGAGATCATATGTATTTAAATGGTTGAAATAATGCTTATATCAGTAAGATACATATTATCAATTAGTTGCAGCCCAGGCACTTGTGATACAAAAAGTAATGACATGATGCCAGTGTGGGTTCTAGTTCAAAGGCCTCTCTTTTTACAAACGCTTCTGCATGTGAGATTTCTGACCCCATCTCTTCCTGGTTCTCAAATCTCGACAACTCTTTCCTTTTTCTCTGTTCAAACGTATTACTTTCATATACCTATGTCGTTCTATCTATCTACATTATATATTTTAACAACACTGTGGCATTTCAGGCCTTGACTATCTCCTTCACAGGCTTTTTACCCAAGGAGCATGTCTACTTATATGATTGCCATTCTTGTCCAGTAGGGAAATTATGTCCAAAATGGTTTTGTTCCTGACCTCGTCTTCCTGTGAACGAATGCCAAAAATCAAATATCTGAGAGAGCTTCGGCAGAGTTGCAAAAGAAAAGATTTTGCTCTCAAATAGGTCAGTTGTCATCCAGGCAGTGAAACATTACCCTTGGGCTTCCTTGCCACTTATTTAATTAATTTATCTTCTCTCTCCTCTTTAAAATGGGAATCATTGTGCCTTCCCTCAAGGTTACAAAGGAGATAAATTGAGATCGCACAAGAAAAGTGCTTTGTATAAGACCTTTATGATCATTGGAAAGATAAGGGAGAGGTTAAATTATTATTATGTAATAGTTTTATACATTAATTTTGCAAAGCTCCCAGAATTTTAGGCATAAAGTGTGCGAAATATGTAGTGCCAATGTTATATCCTATATAGAACAGTTCGATTAACCTACCAAAAGAAAGAATTTTTGACTTGAAATAATTTACGCCTGTAAACTATTACTACTAAGTAGCAGTCAAGGTAGAAAGAATGTTGTGTTTAAATTAAGGAATTCAGTCCCAAGTCGCAGCTCTGCCGCTGGCTGCGTCGTCCTTGGGTAAGGACTTAGGTTTTGGTGGGTGCGGATGTTCTTGTCTAGCTGTATGGATCTCTAAAGCTTCTTCCCATTCTGTGGTGTTCAGCTTGTATTTTAATAAAAGTGTGCATCCCAATATAGGCATTTGTTTCCGTGTATAAATCATGTAAAATATACAACTGAAATATTCTCATCATTGGTTATTGTTTCAAGTAGACTGTTGATTGAAATATTGAATAATTAAAGATTTGATCCAATTGCTGAGCATTAATGGCTCAAATTGAAATGAATGTGTTTGAAGGAAAAGCTTTCAAATTGCAATGGCTATTTAAAGCAGAACGTTTCCTAAATCTGTTCTCTTCTCCTTCAAGTCTAAGAGGACATTGCTATCTCTAAATTGCCTTTCAGTTTTTAACAACTCCCTAAACAGGTTTCCTGAGCACATGGGAAAAGTAGAAGCCTTCCCTGTCAGCATTCTTGGCTCATATCAGACTGGCTACCTGCCTCTGTGGAATTCTGATTTTCTTATGAAACTGCTTTTCCCATTTGCCTCATATTTCTTTTTGTGATTCCCTTTTTGAGAATGTGAGCCCCATGACAGTAAAGTTCTGCCCACGTTTTATCAGACGTAAGGAATATTCAGCTGACTATTGTCCACCAGTAGCCTGATATGTATCCTTTTGCCCTATCGAAAGTCAAGGATTGATCATTTTAACCATTCTATTACAAGTTTAAGAGCCTTGTGGTTACGGGTTTGGCTGTGATCTTCAAGGTCTACAGTTCAAAGCCACCGGCAGCTCCTCAGGAGAAAGATGAGACTTTCTCCTCCTATAGACAGAGTTTTGGAAACTCATAGGGGCAGCTCCAACCTTATCCTGTAGAGTTGCCACCAACTCGATGGCAGTGAGTTTGGTTTTTCGGTTTTTGTTTTTGTTTATCCTAAGAGCATCCTCTACTATACAAAGTGAGACCCACCACCATAAATTGAAAATCCCAATTTAGGGCCAGAGAATCCTAATGGTTTGGCAATTACTTTAATGTAGCTCCAGGTGAAAATGCTCAAGGAAATATTTTATACTTAGGAAAATATTTTCAGAATATTTAAAGACATTTAAAAGTGTATGTATTGTTAAGTAAATATGCCCAAAAAAAGTTCCTAGTGATTTCTTAGCATCAAACCATCCAGTTTTCTTTATTAGACCATAGGTTCTCACTTAAAAAACTAGGATTTATAGTATAGTTTGTTAATTTAGTGTGATAGACAATTAGAGATGATAAATATCTTAGAAATCAAGTTGCATAATAATTATGAGAAGTCTCAATAAAGTAAAACGTAATTTAAGTGCTAGTTTATGCCATTTTTCTTTAGTCTAATATCTTTACTTTCCTGGAGAGAAGAAAATGGACAATCTAAACACTTGTTGAAATGATATCATTGATTAATGGTAAACTTGGGACTCCAAACTTTTTCAATTCAAAGTTCCATGGCCTCTCCTCCACATCTAATCTAGACCCCAAATTTTTAGTTACAATTAACAAAGGGAAGCATTATAGAAAGAGAAAACATTTAAGAATAAGATTTGTGTTTGAAGCTTCCTCCCCCCCACACCCACCCACCCACTCATCATCGGTGGGAACCTGGATTCTAACCCACTATGAAACCCATTGATGTGGAGTGGAAGCTGACTCACAGTGACCCTATAGGACAAAGTAGACCCTCTCCATAGTGTTTCAGAAGCTGTAAATTTTTATGGAAGCAGACTGTTGTATCATTCTCCCAAGGATTGACTGGTGGGTTCGAACTGCCAACCACTAGGTTAGCTGGCAATCAGCTTTTGAATGTTCATAACCGTGAAAACCCTACGGAGTGCTACCTTGCAACATACAGGGTCACCATGAGTTGAAATCAACACCATTATACCTGATTAATTTTATTTTCCTTATAATTATTAACATAAATAGTACCAGCTTTTCAGAATCAGAGTGGGGAATTTTGTTTGAGTATATTGTGTCTGTCTTAAATCATTAGAAAATACTAAAAGGTTCAGTTAGTTTGGCCATTTCATATAGACACAATCTAACACGGGCCTGTTAATGCCAGGATTTGAAGAGCATTTACAAATATAGCACATGACCCTCTTGCCGTCTACAGAAACACCATGTTCTCTTCGGGAATGTCCAACAGATATCTCAGAGATACAAGAGAAAATAAAAATATAACCTGTAAACATTTGCTGCTGATGGATAAGTTCATTGAATAGCAAAGTAAAGCTTTGCAACTCTACAGTTCTTAGAATTTTATACACTGCCCACGTTTAGTTCCTCTGTCAGACCTGCCATTTTATGTGTAACATAATACTGCTTAAAGTTATCAATCTTTCCAAAAGTATACCATTGCTTTATAGCCACTCCTGCTTTGCAATACAAATGACATAATTACTTGTTCTGGCTGGAGGGAGTCCAGTTCCTCTAGCTCATTTTTTAAATGCAAATCTTATTAAGTATTTTATCCTAAAATGGCTAATGCAAAAAGGGCAGTCATAGACTAAGATGGACAACATGCCTAAAAAATAAATACCCGGCGAGTAATGAAACCCGAATTAAATCACATACTGGAAACCAAATTGATTAGTTATTGAAATATGTTAACATGGTGTAATGGGTAACTGCCAAAGTCAGATGTACAATAATATTACATGAATCATTGTCAGCTAATCACAAAGGTTTATACCCAGCAATAAGAAAGTTTAAAACTGTTTTCACCAAAATCTAGATGCTCATAAAAAAAATTACATGTAATGTTCTGTATTTACAGTTAAAAGTCCTCCTCCCTTTTGAAAATCATCCCCCACCACCTTTTGAAATCGATGCTAATGAGATTAGGACTCTTGTCAAACATAAGAATAGGCTGTTTTTTCCATAGAATCTTCACCAAAAAATATCTAAGAATGCCAAATGCATTGTCTTTATTTAATCCATTTTGAGATTTTTCACTTCTAAAAAAAGTCTTTTGGAAAAATTATTTCTGAACTACAAAATAGAAATTATATATGTCTGTTTGTGTGCAATTTAGAGAAGATGGAATAAACACTACTACATGTACAACTACCCCAGTCTAGGAAAGAGACCATATTTTCTAACTTTACCTGAGTGGAACAATGCCATTTAAGAACTTGTTTTCATCTTGAAACAATATTGAAAATAATTCAGTTAAATTATTTGGTTTCTTTAAAATATATGATTCTACAAAATGCATATTATTGCTTGTATTTTTTAAACTGATTGTTTCAAAGACCAGTTCAAATAAGCAACTTATGAAATAATTTTAAAAACTGAAACTGAGTATATATTTATTCAATGCTTCACAATTACAGAACATTTACATAGCTATTATTATTTTCCTAGTTATTTATAAATCTAAACGATAGAGTTCCTAAATCACGCTTACTAATTTCACATTTTTTAAGAGCAGTAAAGGCCATCTGGGGCTGAACAACCCATGTATATGCAAATACTTGTGCTACTTTTGAACTTTAGATTTGGTCCTTTGTACCTCAGTTTCCCTGTACAGAAATGTGAAAAGGCATATTAGCTGCCTCCCAGAATTGGGTAAGAGATTTGAGTATTTTGTCAGCTTGATCAAAGAGAGCTCTAAGAAGAGAAACAAAGCCTATTGACTCACACTGGAAAGCAAGTGGCTTCATTAGCACATCTTAGGGGTGCCCCTTTGAAAGCGTGCTAAATTGTGTTAACAGCTTGGTTAAGAGGTGGAGGGTGACTGGTTGAAACTTGTCTCATTAGTATACTAGTGTGATTCTGAGCTGGATTTTGCAAGCCTGTTACAGTATTTCTTCATTCTTCTCTGTAGAATTCCTTACACGCTGACTCTCCTGCACAGAATGTTATCGAGACTCTGTTCTTGAGTGATTTCTAGCCCTAAGACTCTTCCTTTATTTCAAGAATGATTAGAGGCTCATTTTCCCAAGGACGGGCCATTCCATTGTATTTTGTTGTTTCAGCAGCCTTTTGTCTTCCTCTTGTGCTTCCCAGAGACTTAGGCACTCTGGAAGGTATTGCTTTATATGAGGCGAGACATGCAAGGAGGCCCAAGTGACTGGACACCCCCCCTAAGGGTCATCCATGGAAGCAGTAATTAAGTTCTCAGCTACGGAGTACTTTTTGTTGCTCAGATGCAAAGCAAACAGAAGTGCCACACACAGGATAAAAGTCAAAGAGCTGAATGCGGGTAAACCCCTTTGGGAAGATTCATTACATGTCACAAGGTGGCTATAACTTACTCTCATCTGTCCCTCTTGGCATTCACCCACAGTGATGAAAATGGAGAGTCTTTAGTCAAGGAACTCTTGACTGCATTACTATTAAATGATTTGCATATTGGTAGCACAAGGGGATCCTAGGATTGCATTTTTCCAAGTTTCATTACCCTAACCCTCACCACTCAGTAAGAGTTCCCATGATTCCAATGAGTTAGAGAGAAAACAGTGGTGCTATTTGCCTTTTGAGTATTGTTACTGTTAATGAATGCAGATCACAGATGAATGACACTAAACAAAATAATAGAAGTATATAGGAATAGATAAATAGAATGTGGTTGTTGTTGTGTATCACCCTGTGTACAAGAGAATGGTCCTC
>NW_022103918.1:2778535-2780446 GCF_000313985.2 Echinops telfairi | reverse complement strand
AGGTGCTTCCATGATTGTGGAGCCAAACAAGATGAAATCCTTGACAAGTTCAATATTTTCTATGTGTATTCTGTATTCTGTATATGTGTATACCTACTGGTCCAGTTGTGAGGATTTTGGTTTTCTTTACATTAAACTATAATCCATACTGAAGGCTGCACTCCTTGATCTTCATCAGCAGGTGCTTCAAGTCATCCTCACTTGCATGAGGACAGGTGGTGTCATCTGCATATCATATGAAGGTTGTTATCAAGTCTTCTTCCAAACCTCATGTCACATTCTTCTTTATATGGTCCAGTTTATCTGATTATTTTCTCAGCATGCAGATGGAATAAAAGATGGATCAAAAAAAGGACTCAATTTCTGCATAACATGGTCTTTGAGAGAACATTTTATAGAAATGTATACAATCTTGTTGCAAAGCCACAGAACATTTTTATTGTTGTCAAAACAATTTATTTTGCTTGATGCCCTTGGTTGATAATAAAAGTCTGCTGCTTCAAATTCATCCTAAGGCACCCCAGAAGAGTGGCAGTCCATTTTCCAAACACCAGCCACTGAGAACCTGAAAGAGAATATTTCAACTCTGACACACATGAATCGAAATCAGCTCGATAGTTTTTGCCTTTACTGTCCTTTTTATGTTGATGAGCAGTTTCAACATGGAGCCTTTAGGATATCACAGAGAAACGAATGACCATGGATTGTTCCCAACAATATGTGTACCTTTCACTATCTACAAAACAAATCCTCTGGGATATGCCTTACCTTATATTTACTTTAACAACTACACTGACATTGAGTTCAATATAGGTATCAGAGCATCATTATTCTGCCCAACTTTCTAAGTTTAAAATGACCAACACTTTAATGGGCCATTCTCATTGTTGTTACCTGGGTGAATATACAACTTTTCCTCCAACCTCGAAGTGAGATTTTGAAATTTAAAGTGAAATTAAATTTAAAGTGAATTTCTGCCTTTCAAGCCCAATAGGGCAATGATTCCTACTCCCTTCTTTCATTTAGAAGCTTCCAGCCTACTTTGTATCTGTACAGCAATGCATTTCATTAGCAAGTTCAGAATGGCCCTGGGTGGAGTGGGAAAAAACTGAACTCTGACAACACCCTCATTAGCTCCCAAAGCCATATAAATTGAAATAATTATTATAACTATATTGAAATAAGAAAAGGAATGGCAAGCATGTGCTTGAAATCATCAACTCAATATTATTTATATTGATCTATAACACAGAAACCACATTTTAAGTGTATTTGCTAGGGAAACATAGCTTCCAGACACAAGCTCCTGAATGTACTTTCAATTACATTGTTGCCCCAAATCTCCACCAATCTAAAAACTCTAAACTCATTACTGTTCTTTTGTCCTATTCTATTTTGGGGGGAATTGATTTCCTCATAGCAATAAAGCTTTAATCTTGCCCGTGCTTAACTGATGTATAAATTAACACTTTCCTCGAGATCTATACCATTTCATAATGCTTCAATCCAGTTAGTCTTCAACTCAGAACTCATACTCTTCCCAGAAATTCTTCTTGAACCCAGGACCCTGACTCACCCACAAATCCATAAGTCTCTCTTCAGTTAATAATATAAATTATGAAAGAAGTTCAATAAGTATTTGTCAATTAATTTTCAGCATAAATTATGCCAAAGTAACATATTTATGTCCCTGCTTCTTTTTCAGTCTTTTCTGAATCGTCTTTGAATATTGCTGTTCCATACTGTTTTGTTTTGCTTTTGTTAAATACCTTTATTGGGGACTCTTACATCTTTTATCACAATCCATACATTCATCCAGTGTGTCAAGCACATTTGCACATATGCTGCCATCATCATTTTCAAAGCATTCTCTTCCCACTAGAGCCCCTGATATCCACTCCCCATTTCTTT
>NW_022103918.1:2774094-2775659 GCF_000313985.2 Echinops telfairi | reverse complement strand
AGCACTGTGTCTCCAGTGTTATATCCAAGAGCAGTATGGTTTAGTGAGGGACATTGTGTCTCATGGTGCAGCAGGCCCTATGATCCTCTCTGTGCATTGTCTGCTCGGAGCAGGAATATCATCCTCAGGGCTTGGTGGGCCAGGATGTCCTCCCCTCCCTCTCCATCCCTTTTAACTTCTCCAGTGTGCTCTAATCAGACGCACCCCTCTCCCCAAGCGGTAGCCCCAGTGCTGTCCTCTGAAGTGCATTGTTCTGAGGAGGACTGGGGGTGTCCACATAGTTGGGATTGGGGCCGGCCCTCCATACTGTTATTGTTTCTTAAATTTTCTCTTTGGTATTTGAATACAATTTCTGGAAAATCCAAACCACTCTATGGTTTTGTGAACCACCACCATTAAATGACTCCCAGTGCCTATTAAGCATATACATCAAGATATGAGATGCTTTCATTATCAACACATCCACTTATTCAGCCATTGTTTATTTTAATATTTACAGGCTTAGCCATCATAGAGAAGCTAGTTTAGCAATTAAATTCCCACCATAAATGATTAGAAAACCTGAACAAAATATGTAAGGGAATGGTGTGTAGGCATTGACAGAAACCAAAGCAAGGGAAATGAGAAAAGAAAGTTCTTGGAGTGAACCTCATTTTCAACCAAGGACTTTGGACATCCGTTGGGCTGAACAGGTACAAAAAAGTTTCTAATGCCTGGCTGAAAGCAGCTTCCAGGAAAGATAATAGGATTCTCAGCCCAGGCAGGCCTGTTATACTAAGATCAAGCTCTTTACTGGAAACTTCTATTACCTTGGCATATGGGATAGGTCACCCATATATATGAGCCCAGTGATTTGGGCTCTGCAACCTCCTCTGGATCCTCATATGCTGAAAGGATGACTCATCCTTGTTTTATAAGTACTATATATTTTGCATGTAAGAAAAGTGTACTTATCTCTCTATATACAGATACACACACACACACACACACACACACACACACACACACACACGAGAGGGTACCCCCCACAAAGTGGATTTGTTTTTAAAGCTGTGTATTTAAATTTTTTTACAGAACAACCTATTACATTCAAATTACTCTCCATTGCACTTAATGAACTTGTCAAATTTGCGATTCCAATCTTGGAAATATTTTTCAAACTCATCTGTTTAGATGGCTGAGAGCATCTCCCTAGTTTTTCTTTTTCTTCACCTCTTCTACATCATCAAATCGCTGTCATTTCATGTCCCTCTGCATTCACAGAAACAAAAAGAAGTCACACAGAGCCAGGTCAGGTGAGGCACGTGCATGAGACAAGAGAGGCATTCTGTTTTTTGCTAAAAACTGGCACATTGAGATGGCTGCATGAGCAGGTGCATTGTCGTGGTGGCAAAACCAGTCCCCTGTCTGACACAAATTAGGCTTTTTGTGTCACACACTGTTACACAATCTTTTCAAAATTTCTAGATAGAAAGCATGATTCGTAGTCTGACATGGTGGAATGAATCCCAAATGCACTAGAAGTGGATATTTTAAACTGTTTGGGAAGTTGACAGACATCCAGA
>NW_022103918.1:2763903-2772147 GCF_000313985.2 Echinops telfairi | reverse complement strand
CTGAGGCAGTTTACATCTCCACCTCATTCCAAACTGCAAGCAAGCTGCAAACATGCAGCACTGAGAGTTATTGGTGATTGGAAGGCGGAAGTCAAAAACAAAGTGGAAGGAACGGTCATGGGAAATATAGACTTGGTAATAGAAACGGAGCTGGAGATCGCATGATGAAATTTTGTAAAACCAACTACTTGTTCATAGCCACTACGATTTTCAACAACACAACACGGAGAATTCACCAGATGGAACAGACAGAAATCAAATTTGCTACATCTGTGGAAGCCATGATTGAGAAGCTCCATAGCAGCAGCTAAAAACAGGGGCCAACTGTGGATACAACTGAAGGAAATTAAAACAAATCCACAAGACAAAATATCCCAGTCTCTGCCACCTGAATTTTGAGAACATCGCAAGAACAGATTTGACGCACTGAATGGCAGTGACAGAAGTCTTGATGAGCTGTGGGAGGACCTCAAGTCCATCGTCCACAAAGAAAGCAAAAGGTAGTCCGATATCCCTCTCTCAACAGTGTTCTAAAAATTAGTATCAGGGACTAAACAATGACAAGATTAACGGAAGATTATTTTGCACCAGAGAGATGATTGATAAGACTCTCTACTCTAAAGTAACAAAGAGGTCTCTAAGGGGAGCCAAAGGCAGTTTAAAAACATAGACTCAGGAATGGATTTTGAGCCCACACTAAATCCTGGCTCCAATTTAAGAACAATTAGTTTTTATAGCATGGCACTGCCCTATACTTGCCCTCAGGAAGGGAACACCGAAGATATGTGTGGGGAAGAAATTATGGCAGACGGTGCTTGGCTGTCAGAAAGAATAGTTGAGAAACAATAAGAATAGGATAGAGTGGGGTATTAAAGGTGTGTTTCCATAAAAGCAGCCATCTAAGTGAGATATAACTAAGTCCACTTCGAAGAAGCACACCAACTTCCATGACTGAAGGATTGTAAATCATATCATCTGAAGCCGAAGGTGGGAATAGTAACAGAGCCTTAATTGTGAGATTATGGTGTGCAGAAGGCCATGGATAATAGTAGGAGTCCAAGATACATTTCTGAGGTCTATACAGGAAATAAGCGTCCAGTGATTTCACTTCATCCTCAAGGGAGGGATAGGAATAAATTGGTTACCCAAACAGAGAGTATTGGAGGGATGGCTATAGGAGATAAAATTAACAAACCTGGCTTGAACAGTTAAAACCACTTGATCCCCTTTCTAAAACACCTTGGGCCTGACCAGATTTTCAATGTTTTCTGTATTTTTTTTCTTTTTCATATTGGTATTTATCTCTGATGTATTTTGTCATTGTGGGTAGCTCTCTTGAATTGTTGTTATATGGATGTTCTGGGTTTGGGTGTATGAAATCCAGGAATGATGAACCTATAGAAACAAGTAGAATAAGTGTTCCCAGGGGATACAATGGGAAAGTGGGGGTGGGTGGGTGAAGGGGAAAGGGGAGTTGATATCAAGGAGTTCAAGAAGGAAGGGAATATTTTGAAACTGATTGTGGTTAAAAGTGTACAATAATGTTTGATGCGAATTAACTATTGAATAATATGGTAACTGCATTAGCTCCCAATAAATGGTTTGGGGGGAAAAGGAAAGAAAAGATCAAAGAGGATGTCAGAAGAAACTCTGAAACTTGCTCTTAATCATAGAGTAACTAAAGCAAATGGAAAAAAGAATGCAGTCAAGTAGCTGAACAGAAAATGTCAAAGGGCAGGTCAAGAAGACAAAGACAAATATTATAACAAAATGTACAAAGACCTAGAATGAGAAAACCAAAGGGAAAGAACACACTCAACATATCTGAAACGGAAAGAACCCTAGAAAAATTCAAGTCTCAAGTTGCAGTTTTGAAAGACTCCACAGGCAAAATAGTGATGAGCCAGGAAGCAACAAGAGAACATGGAAAGAATATATAGTTGCCATACCAAAAAGAACTAGCCAATATTCCACCATTTCTGGAGGTTGCATGTGAGCAAGAACCAATGATACTGAAGGAAGGGGTTCAATCTGAACTGAATGCATTATCCAAAAACAAGGCTCCAGGAATTGAGGGCATACCCAGGGAAATGTTTCAGGAAGCTGAAGAAGCACTGGAAGCACTCACTGGTCAATGACAGGAAATTTGGAAGGCAGCTATTTGACCAAGTAACTGGAAGAGATCCACAGTTGTGCCCATTCCAAAGATAGGTGACCCAACAGAATGCTTAAAACTGTAGAACGTTATTATTGGTATCGCAAGCAAGTAAAATTTTACTAAGATCATCCAACAATGGTTGCAGCAGTACATTGGCAGGGAACTGTAGAAGTTCAGCGGCTTTCAGATGAACACTTGGAACAAGAGGAATCATTGCTGATGTTAGATGGATCTTGGCTCTAAGCAGAGACACCAGAAAGGTGTTTGCCTGTGTTGTATTGACTATGCAAAGGCATTCAAATGTGTGGACCATAAAAAACTGTGGCTAACCGTGAGAAGAATGGGAATTCCAAAACACTTCATTGTGTTCCTGTGGACCTTGTACATGGATCAAGAAGCAGTTGTGCAGACAGAACAAGGGGATAATACTTCATGTTTTAAAATCAAAAGAGGAGTGCATCAGGGTTGTATTCTCTCACCATGACCGTTCAATCTAAATACTGAGCAAATCATCAGAGACGCTTGATTCGATGGTGAAGAGTGCCGCAGCAGGTTGACAAAAGGCTTACTAATGACCTGCAATATGCAGATGACACAGCCTTGCTTTCTGAAAGGGCTGAGGCACTGAAGCCCTGGCTGATGAAGACCAAGAATTGTAGCCTTCAGTGGGGATCACAACTCAGTGAGTATGTATTCAACCCAATGTAAAGAAGACCGAAAGTACTCACAAGTGGATCAATGGGCAACATCATGATAAATGAAGAAAAAGATGAAATTATCAAGGATTTTGTCTTACTTGGATACACAATCAATGCTCACAAAAGCAGTAATCAAGAGATCAACACATGGTTTTAGGTAAATCGACTACACAAGATGTCTTTAGAGTACTAAAGAGCAAGGATGTTACTTTGAGGACTAAAGTCTGAACATTGAATAAGGAAAATCACAGAAGAACAGATGCACTTGAATTGTGGTTGGAGAAGCATATTGAAAGTATCATGGACTGCTAAAAGGATAAAGTGATCTATATTCAAAGAAGTAAGATCAGAGTGTTCCTTAGAAGCAAGGATGGCAAAACTTTGTTTTACATACTTTGGACATGTCAGGAGAGACCAGTCCCTGTAGAAGGACAACATATTTGATAACGTGGAGGGATAGTGCAAAAGAGGAAGGTCCTTGATGAGATGGGTTGACACCGTGGCTTCATCAATGGGCTCAGGCATAGAAACAATTGTGAGGCTGGCTCAGGACCATGTATTGTTTTGGTTGTGCGTAGAATCACTGTGGGTCAGAGCTGACTCCATGGCATCTATCAACAACACTGATGTGCCTCTGGGCTCATGGCTGGCTGAACCACAATTCTATAACTGCTTGTGGTCTGGATTCATCAATTCAAAAAGTCAGGGACCATAACAAAATTCATCAAAAATTGAAATTGTTTATTCTAAGCAGACCAGAGGACATTGGTAGAAAACATGACCAGGTTTCCCATAATCACATGTCCCTTGCACTGGTTACACCATTTACCTCCTTCAACTCATACCTACTCCCAAATGGATCATCTAGTAAGACAAGCTAAAGAAAGAAAAAATGCTGAAGCTTGATTTACAGATGGATTGACTTAGTATGAGGACATAAGCTGAAAATGATGGCGCCTTTATTGTAGTCACTTTTAGGGCTGACTTTAAAAGATTATGCTGACATCTATTTGATTCTAACTCATAGTGACGCTATTGTACAGAGTAAAACTACTCCACGGGTTTCCTGGGACTATAAATATTTACTGGAGTAGAAAATCACATGGAATAATTGCTTTCTTCCAAGGAGTGGTTTGTGTGTTTGAACCATTAACCTTGCAGGTAGCAACCCAATAGATGGAACTTCTGGTCTATGCATTTTTTCCATAAAGGAAAAGTATTCCAAGTCAACAATCCTGTATATAACAAACTCATAGCAATTAGTGAAGTGTTTGAAAATAATAATGGAAATTGATTGGGAGCCCAGAAACAAGATGTTGTTAAGTGCTTTGTGTAGGTTCTCACTCAGAGGAATCCTAAAGCACAAAAGAATGAAACACATCCTTATCCTGCACCGGCCTCATAATTGTTCCTTTGCTTGAGCCCATTGGTGCAACCAGTGTGTCAATCTACTTCATTCACTGTGCTTCTATTTTAACAAGCATGATGTCCTTCTCCAGGCATATGCCTATGAGGCAATTGAAAATACCATGGCTTGGGTGAGGTACACCTTAGTCCTCAAAGTAACATCCTTGATTTTATTTATTTATTTTTTAAATAAGTCACAACATCCTTGATTTTCAATACTCAAGAGGTCTTATGCTGCAGATTTACCTAATACAATGCGTCTTTTGATGTCTTGACTCCTGCTTCCTTGGGCATTCATTGTGGATCCTAGGAAGATAAAATCCTTGATAACTTCAATCTTTTCTCCATTTGGTATGATGTTACACTATTGTTCTGGTTATGAGGATTTTGGTCTCCTTTACATGGAGTTATAATCCACTCTGAAGGTTTCAATCCTTGATCTTCATCAGCAAGTGCTTCAAGTCCTCCTCATTTGCAGCTAGCAAGGTTGTGTCATTTGCATGTTGCAGGTTGTTAATGAGCTTTCCTCTAATCCTGATGCAACATTCTTCATATAACCCAGCTGCTCTTTTTTTTTTAATATCATCTTTATTACAAACATTAGAAAATAGTGGATAAACCATTTTAAAATCCCTATATATTAGTGAGGTAGTAAAATAAAATTTCTATATAAAGAAAAAGAAAATAATCTATAAACTTTACGTTTTATATTTAGAAGTTATATCAGAAAGTGAACTGGAAATTAAAGAATATAATATATTACTAAAGAGTCATATAGCTTTTTGATAATTCCTTAGGCTTCTGTGCACCATAAATCTCATATAAACAGAGAAGTTTGAGGATTTACTAAATGTGTCACCACATGCCTTATATTCATAAGTCTTTCTCAACTATGAGTTTTATATGTTTGGTGAAGTTTGAGGAGTGACTAAATCAATTTCCACATTCCTTACATCATACGTCCTCTCTCCACTGTGAATTCTCCTATGTCGTTGAGGCTAGCAGATTGAGTAAAAGTTCTCTCGCATTCCTTACATTTATAAGGCCTCTCTCCACAGTGAATTTTCATATGTTGAATGAGGTGTGAGGATGTAGTAAAAGTTCTCTCACACCCTTTACATTCATAGGGCCTCTCTCCATTGTGAATTCTCATATGTTTAGTTAAGGATTGTGGATTGAGTAAAAGTTCCCTTCCATTCCTTACATTTATAGGGCCTTTCTTCTCTGTGAATTTTCATATGTTGAATGAGGCATGTGTATTGTATAAAAGCCTTCCCACAGTGCATACATTCATAAGAATTAGTGAGAGGATACAATCTGATCTTCAGCAAAATTTTTCTTGCATGTGATATTAATAATATTGCTCTATAATTTGAGCATTCTGTTGGATAACCATTCTTTGGAATGTGTACAAATATTGATCCCTTCTAGTCAGTTGGTCAAGTAATTTTCTTCCAACTTTCCTGGCCTAAACAAATAAGTGTTTCCAGTGCTTCATCAGTTTGCTGAAACATTTCAATTGGTACTCCATGAATTCCTGGAGCCTTGTTTTTAGCTAATGCTTTTAGTGCAGCTTGAACTTCTTTCTTCGGTACCATTGGCCCTTGCTTCTAAGTTACCTCCTGAAATGATTGATATCAACCAGACAAAATAGTCTAGATCAAACTCATGTATAAGGATATGTGAGTTTAGGTACAAAATGTAAAGATCTTTATAACATTTGCTAGTAACCAGAAGTACGCACCCACCATAAAAGAGGCAGTGAAAGCCAAGCAGATGAAATAATTACGTTAACTGACATTAGTCAACTTTTGCCAGTAGACATTTTAGAATCCAAAGAGAATGGCCACAGTGGCAGAGATTGAGATTGTGTAAAAGCCAACAACATGGAATCTCACAAAGGTTAATCCAGCTATTGTTGCCCTTGACTGATCAATTACAAAGCAACAAAAGTTAACACTAAGTCTCCAATTTGACACTATTACTCAAGGCAACTAACTAGCCACAGGTTGTCTGTATTGGGTTTCTCCATTTTAAAAGAGCAAATGACTTTTTATTTTTGTCTTCCAGGAATGAATTTGAATTGTTCTTCCAGAACTTTAGCAAGATCTACTATCTGAACCATTATAGAGTGACTATTTCACAAGCATAGACTGCCACGTGACATAGAACACAGTGAAGATGTGGAAGTAGGCCCAACCATGGAACCACTGGTCACATCATATACCGTATTATCAAAGTCAATAAGTCTAAGAACAACGGAAGGGACTAACGAGATGCACTATTTAAGTGCCAGCCCAGGCTATACGATTGGCATTAGGGGTCATCCTTTCAGTATAGTAGCCACACTGAATCAGAGGGATAAATGACACGGTGTCTCCAGTAGGAAACATACATGTGCTTTTGAATGAAACAGAGAAGCAGACATGACGCTACTTAACACTGTTCCCAATGGCCTACTTTGTGGCCCACAACTCTGACCTCAGATAAAATTTTATAATTTTTTATGTTTATATTAAAAAATTATGCACTATAATTTGTAACTTGGATCTTTACTTCAATAAGTAGCAAAAGTAACAGTAAATTAAACTTAAAGAAAGCCGAAGGAAGAAAATAATTAAAATAGGATCAGAATCAGAGATACAATGAAGAAAATGAACAAAAGTTAAAAGTTGGCTTCTATCCTCAAAAATGCCTATTCCATCAAGGAGATTCAATGACATCCTCATGATTGACATGCTCTGATTACAAGCTGGGCACTTTGAAATCCTTAGCAGAAGTAATTGGCCTTTAGTAACTAAAGGAGATAGGTTTGTTCTTACACACAGCCGTCAAAGAGGAATATTTGTGAAGCACAACTTATCTACTTGAGTGCCTCTTGATACTTCTTTACTTGGTTGTGTGTATAATGGATAAACACAGTGATTAAATTCTGAGAAGGGTATTGTTAACAAGAATTCAGGCATTTTTAGTTCACACCACAGCTGTGCAAACTATATAAACCATAATGGAGGGTGAAGGGAATGTATATTATGGTGGGAAAGAACCACAATGGAAGAAAAACAATACCAGTTGTATTCCCAAAACCAACTGGAATAGCTGCAGCTCATTCCAGTAACCTCTCCTTCTCAGTTCCAGACAAAAACAAAGGCTTTTGGAAACCTGAACGAGCTGCTTCCTGTATGGGCATGAAGAAGTGGACCCATGCAATATTATAGGTTATCAGTCCGTACGGAATTATGTATCCCCCATCATCCTTCAAGAAATACCTAGCATATGTATGGACTGTGATAAGAAATGTACGAGCCCTCAATAAAATAATTTTAAAAAAAAAAGAATAATGAGGGTAACAAATGTACAAATGTACAAATGTGCTTTATACAATTGATGTACGTATGGATTGTGATGAGTTGTATGAGCCCCCAATTAAAAAAAAGAAAGAAAAGAAATACCTGGCAATTCAGTGTGTTTGGAAGTTAGTAAACAGTTCTCATGAGCACTATTTAATGATGCAGCTCAACTTTCAGGCCACGGGAGTGGTCTTTCCTGGCAGCACTTAGTCAATCATTAAGCAGAACCTCAGTACAATGGCCTGGATATTTATAACTAACGTCAAAAGGTAAAAATTACTCCAAGCTCACTGCCATTGACTGGATTCCATAGCGACCCTGTAGGGCAGAATACTAATTAATATGGGACTTCTCAAATTATCCTAACTTCCTGAAAGAGTTAGTCTTTGGTATTGGCTCATGATATTAGACTCTCTCTGTCCAATCCTTCTATCTTTCTCTTTCATTTTCATAAATGTTACATCTGTATCACAATCTGACCATCTTTTTTTTTCTTTTAAACATTTTATTAGGGGCTCATACAACTGTTATCCCAATCCATACACATATCAATTGTGTAAAGCGCATTTGTACATCATTCTCAAAACATTTTCTCTCCACTTAAACCCCCTACGTTAGGTCCTCATTTTTC